>NW_011889039.1:259949-269218 GCF_000151845.1 Pteropus vampyrus | reverse complement strand
TTCTCTCACCCCCAAGACTCCAGGATTTCCTCCCAAACCACCAAGACCTACTTCTGAAACTTGCACGAAATTCTTTCTTGGGTTCACCCCTGGGCGGACCCCGCGGTCAGTGTGTGTACCCCCAGGCAGGAAGGGTGACCAAGGGGCGTGCCTGTGCGATGGGGTGATGTTAGAGCTCGGACACGTGGTCTGGGGTGACCACCCTTGTGTGCATGAGGCCCTCCCTGTTCCAGTTGTCACCCACGGCAGGAAGAGAGGTGAATGGAGCCAGACCAGACACCAACCCCGAATCTCAGAACTCTGCATTGAAAGCTGACTTTGCTGGTCCTCGTGAAGCTATGCCTGACAAGACTGAAAACTGTAACGTGCATTTTTCAACAATCTGCCAGCGGGATTTATTAAGCATTTATAGTGACGGGCACGAGCTTTCTGTCAAGTCTTCCCCTTTGCCCTGCGCACGTAAGGGCTTGGCCACAGGTGAGCTGCCCTCCATCCTCATCCAAGCCCTAAGCCCGGCTTGCCCTGTCTCCAGCACGCGGGGCACGTGCGTCTGTTCTGCTCGTCACTGGGGTTCGTGTGACGCTTTTCTCCCGGCACCGACGGGGCTGAGTGGTGGGCTTGAGCCCCCCGAGGGCCAGCGGCCCGTGGCTCGGCGTGACTCCTCACTGTCGGTCCCAACCTGGGTCGCCTACCCGATGTCGTCTGCGCGAGGATTCTGTGAAGTCCATGCCATGCCGGCGACCCTTTGGAAGGCGTCGCTAGGTTCTGCCCACTCAGGGAGGGGAGGTCGGGGCTCCGCCCACCGAGAGGGCAGCATTCGCAGGTTCCTGGGGAGCCTTCCGCGCTGGGCGACGTGTCCCTTCCTCTCCATCTCTCTAGGGAGGAAACAGGCGCAGACCGCCCGTCCCCGGGGCTGGAGTCCCCAGGTCCACACTGCTCCGGGCGCCATCGGGCTGTCCAGAACGCTCTCACCCAGCACCCGGCATGCGCCGGTCACCCGGGCGCCCTGCTCGGTCTCTGCAGGGCCCGGCGGGCGAGACCGGCCTCCGCCACGTGCTCCCGCCGGCCACACTCAGCAGCCCGCGCTGCCACTGGCTGGGCGTCTGGACACCTTGCTCGGGACTTTCTCGAGCGCGCTGTGCTCGGTTCATTCCGTTTGCCATTCCCGTCACCTCCAGATTCTCTGTTTCCTGTTTCTTTCTTGTGCATGAAACGGGGGTGTTCGTGTGTCAGCTGAAAATCATTCATCCAAACAATTTTTGTGGTCATACAATGTTGAAAAAATTAAATCAAATCCCCCCCAAATTGGCACTGAAAATCACTCAATTAGCGTAAAATGTAAGTATTATACCAACCCTATCTGCAATTTTTATCTGTTGCACGTCATTCTATTTACATATGAAACATTTACGAAGAAATGACAAATTGCTCACCATCTCACTGCGGTTGGACGCCATCTTTAAGAATATGACATAGGTCCCTCTAGGCAGTTTCTATCGACATTTTGGCATTACTTAAACAATAAGAAATGCAGTCCAGAGGAATTTTATTCCACTTATAAAGAACTATAGACAAGATGGAGGGGTCACCTGAATGCCATTTCCCCTTCTAGGACACTCGACCCCAAGGCCAGTTTTTGGGCTGAGTGTGTGGACGCCTGCCGTTCAGACCTCCAGAAAACCGCTTTTAAAAATCGGGAATTCATTTTTTTTTTTTTAGAGAATAATGAGTGATTGGAAAATTCATTTCAATTTGTCACTTGGTAAAAACTTTTTTTGTTTACTCATTTGTCTGTTACTACATGCTTTTAATTTTTGCTCCTAAAAGACACAAGGAAGCTGCAAGAATTTACTCAAAGATTCCAGCAGCGAAATCCTGGAGGGTTATGTTCTCTGCTTAGAAATTCAGAAGATCTGTTGACCAATATTTACAAGCCACGCTTCGCATTATACCCAATCAAATGTTCAGGTCAAATTTCACTCCACTTTCATGGAAGAATCTAAAATCTCTACAATGCTAAGGACATTTCTCAGATTCCCATTAGAAACTCACTATTATAAGTGCAAGACTTATTTTTATTAAAAGTTCAATAAAACAGACAATTGTCATTTTCTAATCAGATGGTGAAAAATGACAGACGCGTTTTCTAGGTGACCGCCTGCACTTGATTTTGGAGGTGCCGTGCTGGGCTCTCCCCCATGGTACCTGAGCCTCACGTGGGCTACAGGGGCACTCAGACCGACATTCCCTCACGAGCTGTAAAAAAAGGCTTCAGACAAAGGTTTCCTTGCAAAGATGAAATGAGCACGAAACAGAATGAAAAGTTCAAACATGATGGATGGGCCGTCGTCACTGAAGGTCACACTGTCACCAGCAAACCTAGAAAGACCACGGAGCATCAGCCACTCAAAATGTATTAGCCAAAGTGGTGACAAATAACAATGATTTCTCTTTTTGAGTCCTGTCCTCAAGCTTTGGTGGAGGCTGCATGTGTCTAATGAGTCGAGGTGACACTGAGTCATTGTCACTGGCCTCGAAGCTGGGGCTGGTGACGATGCCCGTCTGCCAAGAGTGTTGTGAGCTTCAGGTGGCAGGCTGCGGGACTCCTGGCTCCCCGAGGCGTGCTGCTGTGATCACTGCTGTTGGCGAAGGTGTCCCATCCTGAAGGAAAGTCAGGTCAGTGAACGGAGCCAGACGCCCAAGCCGACCGGCTAAAGCGAGAACAGGTCGGTGCTGGCGGTTTGGGAGTCAAAAGAGCTCATTGGAGAGCAGAGGGGCGTTTGGTGTCGGGGACGTTTCTCCTTTCTTCGGGTGACACTCAAAACTGCCCACGTCCTGCAGTAAGCGTCGATTGCTTTGCTTCTCGTAATGTGGGTCGACGTGGATGAGGCGGGTCTTCGGGCTGAAGGGGGTGAGGACGTCTCACCTCGACACCCCTAAACGGTGATTGGCGAGGGTTCAGGGTCTCCAGGGGAAACGTGGAGGGGTGAGAACTATTGGAGATTGAGATCTTACAGCCATGGTGCCCATCGTCAAGGGAGAATTGGCATTAAAAAAAACGAATTTTGAGAAGTGTTGGTTTGTGAAGGGATATCATTATTCACTAACTGACAGGCAAGTGGAGAGTGGTAGCTCTGACACACAGGTCATCGTATCTAAACACGTTGCTAACTCCACCCTTACGAAGCGGCGTCTCCACTGCTGGGCAGCTGCCCACATACACACAACCAAGGGAAGGATCTTATCTATGGAAAAGTCACACTAAAGAAACCTAACGAGGAACGTTTTCAACTGCATTTGAAGCTGTTTTTAATGGTCGATGGTAAAGGTTTTCACTTTCTCATTCCTTGTCCGGTGTACCCACTGACCTGTGAACAACCGAGCAAATCCCGGTGAGGCTAAGAGATGTGCACTGTGTCCTAGAAAAATTAGACGTGAGGCGGAAATCAACGAGACAGGTTGAAAGGGAGGGGCGGAAGGAGGCAGCACCCAAGGCTCTGTTCTTACGGGACTGCACAAGCGTTGGGTTAAAAACAGTCCTTACGACAAGAAAGTTTTGCAGCCGGGAGGAGAAAAGGCCAGGGCCTGAGCGCTGGCCGTCCCTTTGAACCTGACGCTGGGGAGGAATTCAGCATGGGCTTAGTGCGTTGTTGTGTTTCACGTTCTCTTCACTAGCAGGAAAAATGTCTTATGTCGTTCAAATGACAGTTTGGTTTGTCATTTGATTCTCTACGAAATATTCTACGATGATCAAAATAATATAAATAAGACCACCAAAGTTTTTTGAAAATAACAGTTAAAAGATTTTTAGTTATGTTTATTGACACCTATAAAAGATGTTTGTCTATCTTAACATTTAAATTATAAATAATAATTTTTATTGTTTTCATATACTATTACTTTATGAAATATCTTAAGAGAATTTGCTATAAGAATTTGAAAATATATTGCACATGTGTACCCATAACACATAGCTGTGTTAAAATTTAGAATCAAATTTAAAACGTAAAAAAAGGTAGGCAATGAAGGTCATAGATGAAATGACACCCAGGCAAATTCTATAGAGGATTCATCTCATAGTCTTGTAATCATCGTGGAGAATTGTGGACACAAACAGTGACTCTCAAATGTGGCTAGGGTATGGGTGGGGGCGGGGATTGAGGTGGGTGTTAGGGTGGGGGTTGGGGTGAAGGTTGGGGTGGGGTTTAGGGTGGGGTTTGGGGTTGGCCAAATTTGCTCTAAAGCCAAGCGGTGTTTATTCCCACAATATTTATGTAACCTCTCCACAGATTTCCATCTATGTCTTAATAGTTATATAATTGAACAAACTATCTGCCCATTTTATTTTTATTTTGTTATATAAAGCAGGATGGAGTCTTAGTAGGAAGGAACTCAGCGAGCTGCCGAAGCCTTTCCTTGCCCCAGCGTGAGCAAAGAGAAACAGCCACCGCATGCGGACGGGCATATGGTCACAACATGCGCACTGGGCGGCCGAGGGAGGAAGGATGAAAGGCTGAGAACAATTTCAAGTCCCAGGAGAAATCCTTTCGGCTTAGAGTGAGGCACCTTCTGTGTCTTTCAAAAATTTCCACCACAGATGGGCCGCTGTTGCCCACACAAAGCTGAACACAGGAGGCCTGATGTCAGTTTCCAACCTGGATTGTAAGGAACCGGGGACAAACGTCGACCCCGATGTTTCCAGGGTTTAGATGAACCACGGACGTCAGCAATCGGCTGAGCTGAGCCGTGAGTGGAGGGCAGGCGACGGGGAGCAGGTGCACAGGACGCGGCCGGGCGCCTGGCTCAGGGACCGCCACGTCCGCGTGAGTCAGACGCGGCGTTTTCCTCCGTGGGCACCGCGGTGTCGGATCTCGCTTGGCTGCGTGTGGCTGCGGGTGCTCTAGCGGGTGGCGGCCGGGTGCTTACAGTTCCGTCCCCACGGGGGGCGGCCATCTATTTGTTCCCGCTGTTTCGAGTCCAGCTCGGGAGACTCGCGACCCCCAACTACTTCCTTCCTTCTCCTCGGGGCCATCGTGGCCTCAGTGACGAGGACGACCCAAAGGCGGCCCAGCGAGGTGACGAGAGCGCGTCACCCTGGGTTAAGTTCATAACTCTTTCACCCGCTCTCGCCATCAAGGACAGCCTGTCCCCAGGCAAGGCGAGCCCTGACCGACCGTGTCTGCACCACGATTTCGGCAGGGGGAGCGGCCTTTCCAGCGGGCGACGCACACGTCTCCTCTGCCCATGGTGAGGACAGGCGTGTCACACCGCTCCGTCGCGGCTGTGTCCCTTCTGACTCCTACGGACGCTCCGAAGCGCCCCGCCACCTTCCGGGTTTGGGGACGAAGCTCTCATCGAGCACGATTGTCATCTTTCTGCTGCCGGCCGGAAGGCGTCCCGGGGAACAGGGCCCGGCTGCTCTCTCCGGCACCTCCATGCTTCAGAATGTCACCGAGGAAGCTGCCGGAGATTAAAGAGGGGGCAAGAACGAGTTTGACCTCAGCGTTTCGGATAATTCTCTTCAGAGCTACTTGAGCTCTTCTTAGTCTTTGGTGTCAGGGACGACTGGGTCCTGCCCAGAGCCACCACACCTCGTGGCTCTCTCAGTGGCCCTAGTGGCTGGCTGCTGGGCCTCACAGCAGAAAAACAACGACGATGTCCATACCGGGACCGAAGGGAGCCAGGGAACGGAGACGCGCGTCCTTGTCCGTCGACGGCTCTGCTTCCTTCATGGTCTGCTCGATTCTCCCCAACTTCCTTCGCATTTCTTGCCATGAAAAGTGAGGCGCTGTTGCTTGCTGGCTTCTATTTTTAAACTCATCTTTTTTCTTACAGTACTTTGAAAAATATAGGGTAGACTTTCATTAATTCCGAGTTGAGGAAACACAATGTTTGTTATATCGTTTTTTTGAACTTTTTTCTGTACTTAAAATTTTACTCTGCATTAAAAAAAAAACCATAGAAATAATGCATAGGAAGGTGATTTAAAAAGTAAAAGCAACCTACAAAGGGGAAACCATTTGGCAGAAGAAAAGGTAGAAAAATAACAGTGTGTCCAAAGCTGAGTCTGTTAAAAACATCTAAGCAGAAATCTTTCAAAATCACCACTTAAAATAAAATAGGTTTCTTTCACCGAGTCTCAGATTCCAAGTTTCAGAAATATAAATCACTAGGTTAAAAGGCTTAAAGCGAGGTAAAACAGTTATACACAAAAGATATGTAATTAAGATTTTACAAAATTTGGACTCAGTTAAGGATATCTAAGTCTTCACATCAAACACATGCACATACAAATACTATAAATCATGAAACCAGAAAAATTAACTGTGAGAAATACAGAGCGTTGGCAAACGTTTTCATGGAGCTAAATTTAGAAAAATGTTGACGTTAGCTACACACTTCCCATTCAGCTGTACTCATGGCATTACTCCAACTTAAATACTTCCCACTTGGAAGCCATCGTGTACCAGGGCAGATTCTTAGACCAAGTAACAAAAGACGCACCCCGTCCCGGACGGAAGCCGACGCCTTGACCAGGAGACCACAGAACTAGCCTCGAACCTGCCCCCACGACGGGCGCTCTCTTTCTCATGCACTGATTCCGGTGAGGTTATTATGTGTATCCGTTTCATTGTGGCCTAAATGCATGATTTCCAGGGACCTTTCCTCTGTCCTAAAAACCACATGGCCTCGTCGATGCACAAGAACGTCTAATGGGGGCAGAAACGAGAGGCCAAAGCTCACACGCTTCATCACGAGAGGAGCACAGAGCTGCCCGTTCTCTCGTGAGGCCGCCCTCGGCGCCCTCGGCGTGGGCCCGGTCTAGAATGCGTTTGCTTCTGTTCTGTCAGAGACCTCAGTGGGATGTAAGCTGGCGAGGACCCCTCCGCTCTGCAGATGATGAGGAGCCAAAAATTCGGGAGGAAATCCCTTGCTTTCCACTAAGTTTGCGCACACACCGTCCCACCGTCACCGGCTTGCCGCACAGCGCAGGGCAGGGCTACCTGGGCAGGTGACACGGGAAGAAGAGGCTCCTGTGCCCGCGAGGCCGCGCGGCCGGAGCGTGCTGTGCGAAGCTCGGCCACCTCCCCGGACACGTCGCTTGTTCTCTTTGCGTTCGGTCTCCTCTGAGAAGCAGGTGCGTAGACCCGCTCAGCCACGGGGCTGGGTGCCGCCCCCCGTGGGTGCCTCGCACGGCGGCTGGCACCGGACCCCCCATGCCCTGTTTCCCTTCGTGCACACGCAAACCTGTGAGGAAGTGCAATTCACCACCAGGCACGGCGAGGGATGAGCTACCACGACTAGCGATAGAAGACAGCAATGACACCGACATCCTGTCATAAAAGCGATGCGCACGTGGCCGCTCTCTCTCGCCCTCTCAAAACACCTGACCGCACTGTAGCCACCCTTCCTGTGACGATGAGAGATGACACAACGCCTGCGTGGCGACATCAGGTGACAGGAAGGACGTGGGTGTTGGGATGGGGCCGTAAGTTCCTGTGAGGGTGACTGGAACCCACGCACCGTGGCTTTGACACAGCAGATCCGATCCCGGGGAAGGCTGCTGAGTGACTAACAGGCTGGAGGCTCACACGGTGCTGGACAAGGGTGATTCGTGTCCCGGGCCGGTGACGCCGATGACACTAGATTCCATCAGGCTACCAAGCAAGAGGGAGAGGGAGGGGGGATGAAGGAGGCGCGACACAACACCACTTTGGACATCGATGTTCAGGGTCTAACACAGATGCACGCTGGCGTCAGCACAGCCCAGGCTCCGTGCCTCAGGACAAGCCGGGCACTCTTGCATGAGGGCACAGGGCGCTGGACAAGGACATCTGACCGTGAGCGGCTGGCCTTTCCATTTAGAGGGTTAATGTTTAGGACGGCCACTGACTCGGTGACTTCAGCAGTTCATAATATTTTTATCCTAACTGTGGGAGGTGACTTCTTCGTTGTGAACACCGAGAAGACAGTGGTACAGGTTTAAATGCCTCCAATTCAAAATCGTTTTCTCCCAGCCCAAAGCAGCGCGGCCCAGTGTTGGCACGGTGGCCGTGGCATCAGGGAAGACGTGCTTGGGACTTCGCCTTTGCACCCAGACACCTTACAGAGACGCTTGCGCCCAGGACAGCTGGCAATGAGGAACCTACAGAAAGGAAAAGGTGCATAATTATTCAGAAATAAACTTTAAACGTATTGCGATTATTTGGCATCAGACTCGCTCGGTGGAATGAGAAAATGAATGGCCAAATATCCTACAAATACATACTGACCCCATCGTGTTTTAGACATTTTATGAGGCTAAATTTTATATATAGCCAAAGAAAACAGAAACCTTTACCTCTGGGGGCTGAGAAGTTTCTTAGGGGGACAGACATAGGTACACACACGGTTACACGGCAGAGCGTCGAGAATCATATATATACACACGTATATATATAATGATATATATACACACGTATATATATATAAAGCACACCAGTACTTTCCACAGGAGCCAGAAGTGTGAACACTTTCTTTTGCCTGTAGTGACCAAGAAAGTTTCCCCAAAGACCATCGAACATCGACTGGACGGAAACGCTGGATGCGAACAGTAAACGCAGCCGCGGGCCGCACACGGGCATCGGCCCCAGGCGGGTCGCGGGTAGGAGGGTCTGTCACGCGGCCCGGATGTGTGATGGGCCACACCAGCCGGTGTGTGTGAGCACACGCTGATGTCCACGCAGCCACTAAATCACAGAGACGCGTTTCTCAGCACACGTCCCGTCGCCGAGAGCTGCAGGACGGTGACGCCCCTGACACTGTTTCTGCTTCCGTGTCCCTGGGGCTGATTCACAGCACGAAGGGCTTCGGGCTGAGCGGGGGGCTCTGTGGTGAAAGCAGGGGAGACTTTCCCAGGCGGACGGCAGCGGGTGACACCCCCATTCCATCCCGGCGGCGAGGTGGCCGTCAATCCACAGAGTGAGTGTGTGGCTTCCTTGTGGCTACGCTTGGTCACTCAAGTACAAAAACGCCCCTCGTCCTGCCCGAATACTTCTGTGGCTTGCGTTCTTTCGGCTCCCTGGGGACTGGTAAGGCTGCGACAGCGTTTGCCGTGGTGAGCCTTTGAGTCGGGCACGGTTCTACCTTACGGAGCCCATAAAATACACCAGCCAGGAAATGGGGGCTGGCCCCAAAGTGTACCCCAACAAGGGCGCCACTTCTTGGCGCTCTACAGGAACGCTTTCGCGTAAACCATCAGGAGTGCATAGGATACAGCGCTTCCAATT
>NW_011889039.1:257782-259119 GCF_000151845.1 Pteropus vampyrus | reverse complement strand
TTCCGTGTCCCTGGGGCTTCTGAGAGGCTGATTCACAGCACGAAGGGCTTCGGGCTGAGCGGGGGCCTCTGCGGTGAAAGCAGGGGAGACGTTCCCAGGCGGATGGCAGCGGGCGACACCCCCATTCCATCCCGGCGGCGAGGTGGCCGTCAATCCACAGAGTGAGTGTGTGGCTTCCTTGTGGCTACGCTTGGTCACTTAAGTACAAAAACACCCCTCGTCCTGCCCGAATACTTCTGTGGCTTGCATTCTTTCGGCTCCCTGGGGACTGGTAAGGCTGCGACAGCGTTTGCCGTGGTGAGCCTTTGAGTCGGGCATGGTTCTACCTTACGGAGCCCATAAAATACACCAGCCAGGAAATGGGGGCTGGCCCCAAAGTGTACCCCAACAAGGGTGCCACTTCTTGGCGCTCTACAGGAACCCTTTCGCGTAAACCATCAGGAGTGCATAGGATACAGCGCTTCCAATTCCGGAAATTTTGGTTTTGGTTTTTCGTTTTTTGTTCGTTTATATTTTTGGTTCAGTAACAACTCCCACCACGAAACTGCAGGTCCTTTCAAAGGGGCGGCCGGGAACGGAGAGCGCGGCCGTCCCGTCTGCAGGGGCCATGCACGGCCGGCCCGGCCCGCGCGGAGGCCCCAGCAGCCGGGGCTGTGAGCGCAGCCTCCAGCTTCCCCCCCGCGACAGGGGCCGTGAGGCTGCTGAAACCCGCGACGTCAGGGGACGCTCGCTGCCGGTGCACAGAGCTCTGGTGTTTTTCAAACTCTGAGGCCAGACAGGTGGCACCTTTCAGCTCTGTGCCGTGAGCGGCCCGTGCATGGCCCCCGCGCCTGCTCAGACTCCGGCTGGCACGTGGCTGCATCGTGGCCCGGCCCCCGGGCCTGCGCTCGCCCAGTGTGGCGGCCCATCCACCCCGTGCCAGTCGCTGGCACAAACAGGCCCGTCCAGACCGGCGGCACGTGCAGGGGGGTCTCGGTCGGCCAGAGGCCCGGCGGCTCCACGTGACAGCCATTCCCCGCGGAGTCACACGCTGTCCCCATAGGGGCCGAAAGAAAAACTGCAGTGACCAAGACGCCGCTTTATTTTTTTCTTTCTGCAGGGAAAATGTGTCACTTAATGAAAAAGATAACTTCTTCTCGAGTGTCTTGAAACCCTAAGGATCAAAAAAATACCAGGCCGTACTGCAACACAGGACTTTTTATTTTCACAGAAGCAAAACCAGAACCAAAACCAAACCAAACGAAACACCAAGTTCCCCCGAGCATCGATCAAGTCTGGGATATTTTCGTGCAATTGGATCAAAAAACATTAGCAAATCACAGAGAGCAAGAATTACG
>NW_011889039.1:255502-257127 GCF_000151845.1 Pteropus vampyrus | reverse complement strand
CCGGCCCGCGCGGAGGCCCCAGCAGCCGGGGCTGTGAGCGCAGCCTCCAGCTTCCCCCCTGCGACAGGGGCCGTGAGGCTGCTGAAACCCGCGACGTCAGGGAAGCTCGCTGCCGGTGCACAGAGCTCTGGCGTTTTTCAAACTCTGAGGCCAGACAGGTGGCACCTTTCAGCTCCGTGCCGTGAGCGGCCCCCGCATGGCCCCCGCGCCTGCTCAGACTCCGGCTGGCACGTGGCTGCATCGTGGCCCGGCCCCCGGGCCTGCGCTCGCCCAGTGCGGCGGCCCATCCACCCCGTGCCAGTCGCTGGCACAAACAGGCCCGTCCAGACCGGCGGCACGTGCAGGGGGGGTCTCGGTCGGCCAGAGGCCCGGCGGCTCCACATGACGGCCATTCCCCGCGGAGACACACGCTGTCCCCGTAGGGGCCGAAAGAAAAACTGCACTGACCACGACACCGCTTTATTCTTTTCTTTCTGCAGGGAAAATGTGTCACTTAATGAAAAAGATAACTTCTTCCCGAGTGTCTTGAAACCCTAAGGATCAAAAAAATACCAGGCTGTACTGCAACACAGGACTTTTTATTTTCACAGAAGCAAAACCAGAACCAAAACCAAACCAAACAAAACACCAAGTTCCCCCGAGCATCGATCAAGTCTGGGATATTTTCGTGCAATTGGATCAAAAAACATTAGCAAATCACAGAGAGCAAGAATTACGTCCATGACTCACTGGTGCGAACAGTCAAATATACACCAGATTTTTTTTAAAGTGAAGTTGTTTGCTAATGCGTGCATAAAATTTAAAAAGAAAATAAATCTTTACAGGGCCTTGTACCATGCAGTATTAACGCAGGCTTCGTCACCGTCTTGGAGAGCCTGCGCCCGATTTTTGTGAAGTGTATTGTTACAGGGCTTTCGGGCTCACTGTCTTATTATTATTTTAGGGCATCCTTCTGAAGTGGGGAGCAATGCGGCCGCCTGGAGCTGGACCAGCCGGAGTCTCAGCAAAGCCACGTGGGGAGACAGGTTCTGAGCTTTTGGCCCTGGAGCAGAGCTGGAGGAGGGACAGGAAACGGTCCCCGTTGAGACCCAGACATGACGCTGCCACCAACTCCATTCTCAGCTGTCTGAGGCTCCAATGCATTGGCACCAACACCGCGTCCCCCGAAGACAACTTCCGGTCGTCTCTGTGACCTGCGACCCGACAGGGCCTGACGCCTGGAGAGAGAGTAAACTGGTCTGGAAAAGCCCTGGCTAAGAGGAGCGGTGACTCCACTGCCGTGACAATCACACGAAATGGCTTGAGAGGAAGGGAATGAGGGCTGGACCAGGTCTTCAGGACAGCGGCCCACACGGACCCGCCCTCTCGGCCTGGGGCATGAAGCCTCTGAGCCCGAGTGTTAATTGATGAGGTTTAAGTGCCCATCAGGAGGTGGCCGATGAGGTAGGGAGGTAGGAGGGCATCGGGATGGGTGGGGTGGGGAGGGGAGGGTCCTGCAGAAGGAGGGGGCCATGGGAGGGAAGAGACACGTTCTAAGGCAGAGAAGCAACTCGTTTACTGAAAACTCCCAAGAGCATGTCATTCTGAAGTGACAGCATTTTTACAGTTCTTTATCTACATCTAAT
>NW_011889039.1:254252-254867 GCF_000151845.1 Pteropus vampyrus | reverse complement strand
TTAGGGCGTCCTTCTGAAGTGGGGAGCAATGCGGCCGCCTGGAGCTGGACCAGCCGGAGTCTCAGCAAAGCCACGTGGGGAGACAGGTTCTGAGCGTTTGGCCCTGGAGCAGAGCTGGAGGAGGGACAGGAAACGGGCCCCGTTGAGACCCAGACATGACGCTGCCACCAACTCCATTCTCAGCTGTCTGAGGCTCCAATGCATCGGCACCAACACCGCGTCCCCCGAAGCCAACTTCTGGTCGTCTCTGTGACCTGCGACCCGACGGGGCCTGACGCCTGGAGAGAGAGAGTAAACTGGTCTGGAAAAGCCCTGGCTAAGAGGAGCGGTGACTCTACTGCCATGACAATCACACGAAATGGTTTGGGAGGAAGGGAATGACGGCTGGACCAGGTCTTCAGGACAGCGGCCCACACGGACCCGCCCTCTCGGCCTGGGGCATGAAGCCTCTGAGCCCCAGTGTTAATTGATGAGGTTTAAGTGCTCATCAGGAGGTGGCCGATGAGGTAGGAGGGCATCAGGATGGGTGGGGTGGGGAGGGGAGGGTCCTGCAGAAGGAGGGGGCCATGGGAGGGAAGAGACACGTTCTAAGGCAGAGAAGCAACTCGTTTACTG
>NW_011889039.1:253838-254202 GCF_000151845.1 Pteropus vampyrus | reverse complement strand
CGTTCTAAGGCAGAGAAGCAACTCGTTTACTGAAAACTCCCAAGAGCATGTCATTCTGAAGTGACAGCATTTTTACAGTTCTTTATCTACATCTAATAGTTGGATTTCATGATAAAAAACAACCCAAACTGGCCCTGGGCAGCTCGAATGAAAGCCATTTACTGGACAGATATTGGGGGGCTCCGAGACGCTCCCGGGGTCTGGAGAACCAGACTCGGTGTGTGAGGACACGTGAAATTTCCTGCGGAACGGAGAAGCAGAAATTCCACGGCAGCAGGAATCTGCCCGGTCAGGCGCCGCTTCTCCTACCCTTGACCTTCCCACCAGGTACGCCGCGCCTCACCTGACACCGTGCCAGAAAGCA
>NW_011889039.1:250999-252958 GCF_000151845.1 Pteropus vampyrus | reverse complement strand
GGTCCTGCAGAAGGAGGGGGCCATGGGAGGGAAGAGACACGTTCTAAGGCAGAGAAGCAACTCGTTTACTGAAAACTCCCAAGAGCATGTCATTCTGAAGTGACAGCATTTTTACAGTTCTTTATCTACATCTAGTAGTTGGATTTCTTGATAAAAAACAAGCAAAACTGGCCCTGGGCAGCTCAAATGAAAGCCATTTACTGGACAGATATTGGGGGGCTCCGAGACGCTCCCGGGGTCTGGAGAACTGGACTCGGTGTGTGAGGACACGTGAAATTTCCTGCGGAACGGAGAAGCAGAAATCCCAGGGCAGCAGGAATCTGCCCGGTCAGGCGCCGCTTCTCCTACCCTTGACCTTCCCACCAGGGACGCCGCGCCTCACCTGACACCGTGCCAGAAAGCAGGCGGCCACCAGACTCTGGCCCCCCGCTTGTGGAAAGAAAGCCGAGGGAGAAGCCCGCGCCTTGGCCTGCGGCAGCGAGACAGGTGCCTGCCTCCCGTCCTCCACTAACACTGATCGAACCGGGAGGCCGCGGGGTCTCCAGAGGAGGCGGGAAAAGGCTGAGAAAGAGTGAAGGGCAGCGAGGGGTCCGCCGAGGGGCGTCGCGTCCGCACCAACCGCAGCCAGACGGGGCGCGCCAGCTCCGCCCCTCCCCGACGCCTCCGTGTGTGTCTGCGCGCGGGTTCCTGTGGGAGCGCATAGCTAGTGACATCTAATTACTAAAAGAACTCTGTGTCTGATCACCCCGATGTCATGAAAGTTCGGTTCGTGTCTTTGGTTTAGTGACGGCGTAAATTTCCTGTCTACTTTCTTCTACGCGTCGTCTGATGCGAATCGTTTGCATCCTGTAATAGTAATACAAACGTAACGATCGCTCCCACTTTTTCAACATCTGAGGGCTCGAGACACCCCCAGTCTCCTTTTTTTGCCGTAAGGAATTCACGTAATCACGCGGAAACCTTCCGAGTCGTTTCGCACGGCCCACGCGTCGCAGCGGGAGAGCATTCAGAAAAGATGCTCGCCTCTGCGGAAGAGGAGGGTCCATTGCAGGTGGCAGAAAAGAAGACGTAAATTCGAAAATCTAGAAATGAGGTGAACTAAAGCGTATTACTGAAAGGGAGGAATAACGTGTAAACGTGAATGTTCGCGTTTTCGTGTGAACGTTTGTGTTTATGGAAGTGCGTGACCCCGTCGTTCAAATTTGGTTCTTAGCCTCTTAATATGTCTCAAGCAAAGTCTTTCTTTTTGCAGTTCAGAAAAAAAACAATTGAATGTGGACAAATATTTACTATTTTCACAGTAGGCATAATGACCCTGCTGTAAGTCAAGGTTTTGCTTTTTACCGTATGTCACCGTGGAGCAGACGATAGCTTTAGAATCTCTAGACATGTCCCATTTCTACCTCATGGCGTCAATAGGACACGAAATAAAAACAAACAAACAAAAACCCTCTGTCTTTTCGTAGGAATCGGACTCTGTACTTTCGATGTATTTCAAACTCTGCTACTTACTCACATTTTTGTTAAGCCGAAAAGTTGATGCCGCATTAATAAGTTATGATCATTACAAGTAGATTCTAGAAACAAACCTTCCACAGAACTATTTATATCAAGTGTATTCGAGCGTGATTTTTCTCTATCTCCTTTTTCACGATCTCCTGTTTCCTTACAAATATAAGTGAAGTTTTGTCTGTTTCTGGAATATGCTGATGACATTTGCTCGGGGACTCTCTAACTGTGAGTTACAAACAGTTACAGGGCACGAGGGGGAGCGGGTCCGTGAGCAGTGCCGGCCGCAACGGGCAGAGAGGAAGCCCCAGCATCTGGTTTCAGGTCAGGTCCGGACACAGTGTGACTCCAGGAGCAGCCACGGATCGGGGTGGAGAAGCCACCTCCAGTGGACACGCGCGTTCCTCCTCAGTGGGGCTCATGTGAAGCCAAGGCGTGCACGGGTGGCCC
>NW_011889039.1:245479-250224 GCF_000151845.1 Pteropus vampyrus | reverse complement strand
GATTTTTCTCTATCTCCTTTTTCACGATCTCCTGTTTCCTTACAAATATAAGTGAAGTTTTGTCTGTTTCTGGAATATGCTGATGACATTTGCTCAGGGACTCTCTAACTGTGAGTTACAAACAGTTACAGGGCACAAGGGGGAGCGGGTCCGTGAGCAGTGCCGGCCGCGACGGGCAGAGAGGAAGCCCCAGCATCTGGTTTCAGGTCAGGTCCGGACACAGTGTGACTCCAGGAGCAGCCATGGATCGGGGTGGAGAAGCCACCTCCAGTGGACACGCGCGTTCCTCCTCAGTGGGACTCATGTGAAGCCAAGGCGTGCACGGGTGGCCCCGGGAGAGGACAGCAGGCTGCCCAGCCCTCTGGGGATTCAGGGGCAGGCTCGGTGGACGGGGACGATGGCCCTCGCCCGCTCTGCACAGCTCGCCCCCGGCCTTCACGGGCTCGTCCACCCCCAGACAGCCCCGGCCAGCCCTTCAGAGGCCCCGGGCCCTGGAGCAGCCTGACCACGCAGAAGGCCAGCAGTGGCCGTGACGCAGGACTTTCCGACCCCAGCGGTCCGTGCCAAGCTGCGTGTGCACGATGGCTGGGGGCCGCCGGCGCCAGAATGGCTGGTCCGAAGTGCTGCCCATGCCCCAGAGCTGGCCACCGGGCCGGACTCCGCCCTCGTCACATCTGGCTGGCTCTGTCCCCTCCGTGGCTGCTTGGCCCCCGCCCTCACCGCCCTCCTGCGAGCGCCTGGCGGGCAGTGGCTTGTGCTTCGGTCGTGAGCGGCTCTAAGCCCGCCTGGGGCAGGGACCAAGGATCGGTGTCTCCTGGGCCCTCTGTCCCTGGCGTGCGGACGGCTGTCTTCCCTCTGTCCTCACACGTCCTTCTGTGCCCGTGGCCTCAGCTCACTGAGGACACCATCCTATTGGATTAGGGCCCACCCGAATGACATTTTAACTTTATCCCCTCTGTAAAGGCCTCGTCTCCAGTCACCGTATTAGGGACAGTGGCTGGGGCTTCCGCATGTGAATTTGTGGGGGACACAACTCAATCCTCAACCACTGTGAATACGACAGACAAAAATGCTTTTCTCCAGGGCACTGAAGTACGTAAAACAGAAAAATAACCAAGAAATAAGTCACGTAGTTAACACCCTGGCTGCGGAAAAGGGACGAGAATTAAAACCAAGCAGGGATCGGGGGCAGGATGGCGGTGCTACTCGGGGGCCCTGATAAATGTCCCCGAGGGGACGGCACTTGAGTAGATGCCTCTGCTCTGTGCTCTAGACAGCAGAGGACACTGCGGGTTTAGGCAGGAGAGGGACAGGGCGAGGTCGAAGCTGTCACGTGTCGGGTCTGCACGTTCCCTCACGGTCCCTGCGCCTCGGCCGGACACCCACACAACCTCCCGGCCGGCCACGCCACTGGAGGCCCCTCCGTCGACGGCAAGTCCTGCCGTGTCACACAGCGCTGCCCACGTCCTGCCTCACGTCCCTAGCTCCAAAGCAAGCTGCTCGGGACACCTGCTGCCATGCGGGACGCACGGCCCCCCACACCAGTGCACCGCTCCCCCCTTATATGATGTGCATCGGGAATGTTCTCTAGAGGGGCTTTGGTGGCTAGTTATTTGCCAACTTATTTTTAAATATTACTGGGCTCCTGGGGGTCACTCGTTGTTGCTACTTGTCTTCATTTGATAGACCCTCAAGCTGAAACAATCACCTGAAAGGACTCGAAGTCACAGTGGGGGTCTGTCCGTCTGTGGGCGTTTGGACCTCTGGGCCTGGTGGGCGAGTGGGCGGGGGATGTGGGGGGACAGGGACGGTCTCCGCAGGGCCCCTCGCCTGCCAGACCCGCAGGCCCCTCCCAGCAGGGGTGGTGGCAGGTCCGCACACGTGGGAGCAGCGGGGGCTTCGCACCCCGGCCTGCCACGCTGGCTGGCTCCTGCTCACCTTGTAAACACGGCTGGGACTTCACGCTCTTTACGACTCGCCACCTTCCCTGGGTGTCACGACGCAGCCCCGGGCTGGAACCCCGCCGTGCGCGGGCTCCGTCCCACTGATGTCCCACAGACGGCCTGCCATGACGGTCAGCGTGCAGATGAGAGCGCCGAGGCGAAGCACGCGAGTCACGTGGCCAGAGGCGCGAGGCCCGCGGCGGGTGGACGGAGCCTGACCTGGTCTCCAGCACTCACGACCCTGCCCCGCAGTGCCCGGCGGGAGTCTGCAGGCGTGGCTGTGTCACCGGCTCCCCACGTGTCACCATCGCCCGTCACTGCCACCTGGAAAGAACCGGTTATGCGCAGCAGCCGCGTAACGGGCTCCTCTGTTGAATCATTAATTCGCTCACGACTTACTGTTCCCCTGACTCTAAGACACACCCGCCCTTTGGCGGGAACTCACTCTGCCTGTAACGCTTTATCTCCGTGCAGTGGGGAGGGACCAGGCTGCTTAAAGATCAGAGCCGGTTCCTACTTCGCTGAGAAGAAATCCCTAATTGCAGTGTGAAGCCCGTGGATCAAAACCCGCTTCCGAAGAGGAAAGACCTGAGGTCAGTATGCTACCCGGGGCCGTGTGTGAACAGTCGTCCCTAGAAGCGTTTGCTACAGGACACGCAGATGGCAGTCGCGGGGGGAGCACACGGCCGGTGACGCCTCCTCGCCCTCTGAGAAGTGACTTCTCTTCCCTCTGAGCCGGGGACACGCTCGCTCCGGGGCCGTGGGAGGAGGGACATGGGAGGCAGGGGAAGTGACTGCGGCACCGAGTTGCTTAGCGAACGGCGCTGAGCGTCCCCGTCCCCAGCGGCCCGCGGGGGCCCTGCTCCCTGGGACGCGCAGGCACGGTGGGGGGTGCTGAGCCCACGCAGGGTGCGGCACGCGGGCCCCGCTCCACCACACACCTGCTGTCATCCTTGCCACGCCGCCCTGTGTACATTTGGAAGGACAATCGTTCCCATAAATTGCAGAAATCCTCACGTGGGGTGCCCCGTGACTAGTGAGAGGCCCGTTATCAAGATTTACCGACTTGGAGGAGTCACGTTTTCCTGGGCACCGCAGAGCCTAAACATTAGTGTCCAGACTAAACATTTTTGGTCTTGAAAGCTTTCCTTTCTTTGAAATTGCTTTTCATGCCAAAGCTCGTCTTTTCTCGTAAGAGTCCAGGCTTTCCCTTCCAGGCACACACAATGGCACGGGGTCTCCCCCAAGCTTCGTCAAGGAGTCATACTAACTGGTCGTTTGATAAAGCTGCCTTTTTTAAGTTCAAAGCGATGCTTTCTAAAAAATACCATTAATCTTTCAACTTTCAACAAGACGATCCACTAAGCTATTACAAACACTACTTATCACCGAATATACTTCTTCACTCACAAACTCAATGTCACGATAAGTAGACGTTTCTGCATCTCAAGAAATTAGATTGTAGATAAAAATTAGACAACATAGGAGGAATTTTTGTGTTATCTGGTTTGTTTAATCAGGATAAATATTCCAAGAAGAAAGCTCAGATTTTCCAGATTTTCTGCGTCTTCTGCTCTCAGTTATCCAACAACAAAATCACATGCGTTAACACATTTTATATATATACACACACACGCACCTTTTTACAGGGTGTCTATTTGTTTATTTATGCCTAGACTTCTAAACAGTTGGAGGACCGGCTTGCAGCCTGCGGAGGAAGGACATCTCTTGCCGCTCCTCGAGATGCCGCCTGCCACTGCACAGCCGTGACATTCCAGACGGGAAGCGCGGTGCGCGGTCTCCTGCCCCCTCTCAGCGATGACCTCCTGTCATCCCAAGCTGTTCACATGGACACAGTTTCTGGCTCAGAGACCGCGATTGTCATAAGTGCACGGAGGCTCGCGGCGTGTCACCCGTGTGGAAATGAAAGGCTCACACGTGGAAAAAACGCATCGATGGAAAAATCAACTCCAGTGCTAACACTCGCTGAGGCACAAAGACAGACATAGTCATCACTTTCTGTGTGTAGCAGATCGATTATGTCTTTGGATTAATCGGCCAAGAAAAAAAGCAAAATATCGTCCCGGGTTCTCAGCTGGCAGCTCCTTCGTAGGCGTGGGGTCGCGACGTGGTTTTCCGCGGTGAGGACCCTGCTCGAGACCGCCCACGCTTCATCGATCCCGTGCTCTTGGTGTGGCCGGGGCTCGGTTTCCTTGGGGGCGGAGGGAGGGTTCAGGGAGGTACCTTTTCATAAAGCGGGTCATGTTGCTGCTCTCACAGCAGCTTTACCTTCCTCCCCGACCCGCATCTTGTCCTCCCGCAGATATTCTGTCTGCAGATGTGCGTGCTTTCTCATGCATTCCAATCAATGGGAGGGGAGGGAATGTTCCGCCGCATACGTTTGCGCACGATGTCCCTTGTCCCCAGTACGTGGCTTTTGCCCGTGTTTGCTTGTCGGTTTGTTTTACGCACTTCGATGATTCTGAGTTTAGACTGTGCCTTATCAATGTACATATTGATATAAGGTAGCGATTTCCAATCATTCTAAAACACTGGTATTCAAATAATGGGGTGACGTTATGACGTTTTAGAGTCAAGTGATTATGGTAACGATACTCGTTTTATTATCAATGCTTTATTAATAACACATCTTGACTTTCGTAAAGATTGTTCCAGAGCCTCCATCCTTGCTTTTAAATACTCTGCCTCTGTTCATTGGAATACACAGTTATTATCTCCTACTGCTGGCCGATTTTCTGATGGTCTCTAGAGCGATAATGCTTACTTCATTCATTAGTGTCC
>NW_011889039.1:242534-244364 GCF_000151845.1 Pteropus vampyrus | reverse complement strand
TTTGTTTGTTTGTTTGTTTGTTTTTATCATCGATTAGATTTTAGCTTTGCCTGATTTGGAATTTTACACTTATATGTGCTATATACTGTTTCGTATGAAGTTTCTTTCACTCAAACGAGTGTTTTCGACGCCCTCCCTGCACGTATCTGATGCTCGTTCCTTTCATCGCTCAGCAATGCTTTGTTGGTCGACTTTCCCAACGTTTATTCATTTTCCTGTGGATGAAAACCTGGCGTGTTTCCAGAGACTGTGAAGAAAGCTGCCGTGAACATTTCTGCACATACGTTTTGTGAACACGTTTCCCTGTCTCTTGACTGAATACCTAAGATAAGGGTTGCCGAGCGGTAGGATAATTGCATGTTGAATTTTGTAAGAAACCGGTTACCATTTTCCCAAGTGGTTGTCCATTTTTTTCCACTCCCGCCGGCAACATATCAGAGTTCCAGTCGCTCCCCCTTCTTAGCAACATGTGGTGTTGTCATCTTTTTAATCGTACTCATCCGGTGGGTGTCGGGGTGTTAGGTGTGCTCCCTGATGATCGAAGGTGTTCGTGTGCTCGATGACCATTTTTATATCTCCCCATGTAACGTGTCCACTATTATTGTTGCCCAAATTTATCGGATTGTCTTTTTATGGCCGAGTTGCAGGAGATTAAGTCTTGCAGGCACGGATTTGAAGGATGACATCCCTCGCAGTTCACTATGACGAAAGAGGTTTTGGGAAGTTCTGTTTTCAAGATATCTCTTCCGAGCAGTGTGTCTAGATATCTCTTGTTCTTCTTTTTATGATTTAAAACATTGTCTGAGAAGCGAATTTTTGTCTTTATCCATTTTGAAAGCTGCAGGTCATTCTAAGTATTAACTTTCCTGTCAAAATTCTTATGGTGCGTGACCTTAATTTTCTATTGTTCATGATGCACAAACCCTTCTTTGAATCGTTGGCACATGTCCTTATAAAATATGAGTTTATCCGAGAGTCCAGCGCGTACGCCGTCTGTCACCCCATTCACTCTCTCTCTGTGTCTCCCTGTCTCTCTCTCGCGTGCCTCATAGAAGTAGCCACACCGCATCTCAGAATCACACCCTGGAAAGCCCTTAAATGCGTTCACCTTCCTCTGAGAATTTCAGAGTCGCGCTTGGCCTGATCTCGCCTCATCTCGCTGGGTTCTCCTCTCCGCCATGACAAAGCAGCCTTCTCCAGAGACTTCTGTCTCTTTCGCTTTAGCCAACAGCCAGTTCCTGTTGTTCGTCATTAATTCTGGGGTCACAGTTGCCTTTGATTCTGTCTCTCCTTTCTGGGAGTTAACACTGTCAGCAGAACAAGTTTGAGACTTATCAGACGCAGTATTTCGGCTGGCCGAGGCGTCCCACAGATGCCTCGCACTCGGGGTCTCTGGCAGAGCTGGCCGAGGCACCCCACAGATGCCTGGCACTCGGGGTCTCCGGCAGAGCTGGGTCGATCGCTCTGTCATCCTGTGTCTGTGCCACGGGTGCACACAGCTCGTTTCTTCTGTTTTGCAAGTGTGGTCTGTTATATTTCTCAACCACAACGTGGCCCCTCTCTCTCCCCTTTCATCTTTAGGAGACTCCTTTGGAGTGGGCCTTCACCACGGGTTTGAGGAAATTTTCATGCAGTTATGCACTTTTTTTTTTTTCTTGAACAGAGCTCATTGTGCTCCGTCCTCGGAGATCTGTTCTTTTTACTCAACAAGTGTGTGAGAGCTTTCCTGCAAACAGCTCATCTGGGTCCCAG
Source organism: Pteropus vampyrus (assembly GCF_000151845.1). Taxonomy (NCBI): domain Eukaryota; kingdom Metazoa; phylum Chordata; class Mammalia; order Chiroptera; family Pteropodidae; genus Pteropus; species Pteropus vampyrus. Next base: position 242,612 of record NW_011889039.1, on the reverse strand, counting down.
CGTAGTTCATCAATCAGTCCCCGCCACGTGTTAAAATCTCAGCCTTTCCTCGTGGCTCAGGTTCTGACAGCTTCTGTG
>NW_011889039.1:239697-241581 GCF_000151845.1 Pteropus vampyrus | reverse complement strand
GACCCACTGTGTGCTGGTTCCGTCAGACCCACTGTGTGCCTGGTCCCATCAGACCCACTGTATGCCCAGCTCCATCAGACCCACTGTATGCCCAGCTCCATCAGACCCACTGCGTGCCCGGCTCCATCAGACGTGTTCTGCATCCTCTGCTTCCTGCAGTCTGCAGAATGCGGGCTGTTACAGACAGACCATCAGGAGGCCGAAGGGGTTAACAAAATTGCTCTTGGAACGCGGTGGCAGGGGCTGCAGGTAAAAATAACAACGACGTTGTAATAAGTTGGAATGTGTGTTCTCGTCCCCAAAGGCTTTTATACGCACTTATCTTAAGCATTCGACGGTCATGGGGCAAACGTCAGGGAGACGTTTCCGGAATTGCCCAAGGGCAGAGCCCTCACACAGACCGGGCTCCCGCGTCGTTGTTTCGTTTTTTGTTCCGGGGCGGGAGGGGGGGTTCTGTCACCAGGAGCGAGCGCTCTGCGGCACGTGGCGCCGTGCGAAGCGCAGGTCCCGGGCGGAGCCGCTCTGCTTCGCCCGACTTCTGAGGACGCGGCGCTGTCCCTCGACGGCTCTCCGTGCCGCCTCGCACGCGGACGCTTTCCTAAGAGTCGCAGAGTGACGATGAATTCCGCCCGATTTAAAGGAACGTGAACTTACTTAATCCCTCTTTGACCAATAGTTACATTTTTGCTATTTCTTTTTTCTTGGCTGTTATGAAGGATGCAGTCATGGCCGTTCTTGTGATTATTGTTTTGTTCATGGGTCAGGACGTATTTACACCAGAGATTCCAGAAGCGGGGTGGGGGGCCTCTGGGCCGAAGGACGCGATCATATCAAATCGTGCTGTTTCTGCCGAATTCCGCCCTAGCACGCCGCCCTCACGAGCGTGTTCTTCCCCTCACTCTCGTCCCCTTTAGACACGGTGGCTGTTTTAACTGTCGCCAAGATGCAGGGCAGTAGCTTTATCTCGTTGCCATTTTAAGTCGCACATGCTGGGTCACTCGTGAGGATGCCCGTCTTTCTGGAGAATCATTACCAATGTACACACCTTCTGCACTTGGCCCGTTTCATGTATTAACCGTTTTTCGATTTGCGTGTTTGGTCGATCTGTCGCAAGGATTATTTGGTGGCCTTAGCCACGTGTTTCGCTGATAGCGTGTCACGGTGAGGAGCTCATCGTGCCCCTCAGTCTGTGGGGTCCTTCGTTCTGATTCTCGGGCATTCTGGAGCGTGATCGGGGTAGCAACAGAGTAACTGGGAAAAGCTTCTCAGACAACGGTCTGCAGCCCTGCGGGGCGGACAGCAAGTGAGCGATGGAGGGACCCCGTGCCCCCCCGCTGTTCCCAAGTGGCCCCCCCCTCGGTCAGTCACTGTCCAGGGTCCAGGAAAACCCAGGAGATGCAAGTGCCGCGGCCAACTCCATCAGAAGCGCGGCGTCAGCGTTAGGGAGCCTCTCGCTTTCACCACGTTTTTCTTTTTTCTTTACATCAGGAAATTTTGAATAAATTGCTAAGGTACGATTTGTACAAAAATCGCGCAGGCCGGGGGTGCGGCACGTGCGACGTGAAAACAGACTCGTGTCTGCGTGTTCACAGGGAGTGTTTCCAAGTTCAGTCTGAGCAAAGCCGGACTGAGAAGCAGGTGGCCGGGGATGGCAGCCGATGCGCACCGTCGGCTCTCACGGGGTGCTTTACGCGTGTGTCCCTGACGCCCCATGGGTGAGACGACTGCCAGTGAGGTGACAGGTTCACTCAGCATCCGCCGTGTGGCAGTGACCCCGTGCTGGCCGCAGAGGTGAACGGCTCGTCGCTGATCGTCCGCACTGAGACCTCCTCCGCGTGCCTGCCATCCCAAAGTCACATTCTCACGCACATTCTCTCCTTTCTA
>NW_011889039.1:236689-238517 GCF_000151845.1 Pteropus vampyrus | reverse complement strand
GCTAACTCAGCCTCTTCAAGGAAAAGCCTCTTGAGTCAAGTTTAAAAGCAAACTCCTTCCGGAACGTCTCTGTATCCAGCGCCCTGACCGACTCACCATGAATTCGTTCTGCCACGGCCAGGCGTGAGCCCCCAGCTGATCGCAACCTTCTCTTCCCTGGGCCAAGTGTTCCTTTGAATACAAACAGCACCTAAGGTGAAAGGAAAACTGAATGGCTAAGAGGTGCTCTCTATTTAACTGTGGGGACGATTCTATGGAAACGTAGAAAGTTTAACTTTTCGGAGTTCGGCCCGGTTGACCCAGGCAGTTTCCTGGGGGAGGCACGAGAGAGTCCGGGCTGGGAAAGAATCTCAACTAAATCCGGCCGTGTCTCTTTGTTCTCAATAAACAGGGACGAGAATGTCGGACAGTTTCCCCGTTCACATGCGACTTCGTGTCTGGACGAGGCGGGAAGGTCCACACCGTGGGACGCTCATCCCTCGTCCACACGCCGCCCGCGGCCTGTCCCTCCTCTTCCGTGCGTGCGCCCTTCACTTTTGCAAACATCTCTCCCCGAGTCTTCACCAGGCACTTGCTTTCGGGCCTTTCCCCGTCCTCTGTTCATCTGGGAGACACTTAGAAGCATGGTTTTAAATTCTCCTATTACTTGCAAATTTGTTTAAAGAGAATCCTGGTTGTCTACGGCTGTACCACCCTGAATGCGCCCAATCTCGTCTAAAGAGAATCCTGGTTCCTGCTTTTGGGGTTCCTTGAGGGCGGGTCATTACAGACGTTTCGTGGATGCATTAAGGAAAGGCACGGTTGGGCATCCGCCTTTATAATCCAACTTCTCTGTGGGAGGAATCCAATACTCAATAACTGATTTAGTGTCCTTGGTTTATTGACTAAGTCCTGTCTGAGTCTCAGGGAAGTGGGGTCACGTCTGCAGGTGGTTCGGAAAGGGTCCCCTCTGCCGCCGCAGCTCAGAGCGATGGCCGGCGCCCGGGCAGCTCACTCGGCGCTGGGCGCTGTGCTAAATGCTCTAGAAATCCGCTCATTTCACCCTCACGGCCACCACCGAAGCTCCTGGCGTGGGCTGACTTGTGGCCCTCCAAAGTTTGTGTGCTGCAGTCCTAACCCCTAGGACCTCTGGACTTGACCCGGAACGCTTGCAGAAGCAGCAGTTCAGATGAGATCATGTGTGTGAGGGGGCCGTACCCCAACAAGCCTGGTGTCCTTACGCAAAGGGGACATTCGGACACGGACATTCGCGTGGGAGGAATGTCATGTGAGGGGTGGGGTGAGGCTCTGCAAGCTGGGGAACCCCGAAGGTGGCCGGTGAACCACCCGAAGCTGGGGACAGGCCTGCGACAGTCTCCTTGCGGCCTCGGAGGAACCCTGCCGACACCTGGTTCTCGGGACGTCCAGCCTCCAGCGTGCGTGACAGTTTCTGTCGCTTAAGTCACCCAAGTCGGTTGTGCTCTGCTACTGCAGGCTTAACAAACGAATGCCCCGGCACCATCCCGTTTTGACGAATAGAACGGGGTGCCTTTTGTTATTCGATTTTCCAGACACACGTTTCAGCTAATAGGGGTGGTGTCTCTCTCCAGAACACAAGTTCTCACCACCGTGATGTCCCCGTATCGTGTCAGTGCTGGGAAGAGTCGCCTCTGCACTGTGAGAAGCCCCGTGGGGGTGTCTAACACCCCCTGTTCTGAGGAGCATGCGGCTGCCGTGATCACACCCACTGAGACTCACCGGTCTATACCAATGCTTGTTCTTATGCCCATGTTGTCTTTATACATCTCGATGCTACGTCATTTGACAGATAAAAGTTCAGGGTTAGGTC
>NW_011889039.1:233324-235199 GCF_000151845.1 Pteropus vampyrus | reverse complement strand
GAATAGGAAGAAATGAGTCTGTGTGGCTTTAGCTGCCAGTCCGCGGCGCTGTCTCGTGCCGGCCCCGGCCGGTTAATCCAGATGGAACAGACCTGCGGAGGCAGGAGACACACGTGCAGCTGAAAACCCCTCATTAAACGCACAGTGCTCATGTCCAAAAGAAACTCTTTAAGAATTAAAATAGTTTAAATCTTTTTATCTCGGTCCATATTTTTTTCTCTCAGTGTGGACTCGCGCGTCTTTACTTCCTGATTGATGATAATACGGGACGTGGAACAAAATAAAAGGCGATGGGCGGGACCCGCGAAATTACTCACGCGCTGTTCTGGCCGAGGTCACCCTCGGGTTTGTCACCCCGAAAGTTACACTGACGACACACTTCCAGGTCCCTGTTCTGTTTTATTTCTCCAAAACCTAACTCTGAACACACGCGCCGTGCTCTCGTCATGTGGGAAATGCATGGTGAACACGTCCAGATCGTACCGCAGCTCAGGGCGGGGCCATCCAGGCATTTTTTTAATCAACAACAGAGAGATGTTTCTTCTCTTCCCGTGAACTTTTAGCCTCCCCTTCAGACGGCGACATTTAACACGATGTTTCCATTTCTTTCATGTTATTTTTTCGTGCAGTGCAGCGAAGCTAAATCGCTCGCAGTTAATTTCGAGTGCGCAATTCGTTGCTGTTGTATTTACGTTTGTTTCCCGGTACGTACCTCGCTTTCGGATTTTTCTCATGTGTTAATACTTAACACATGATAAAGACAAACTGGGTCAAGGCCGTATTTCAACCAGGAAGGACCAGCTTATCTTTTTTGTTATATTTCCCTCGTTCTTCATTGCTTTCTCTTCATGCCCCCGAATCTAACTGTGGAGCGGCAGGAAGCAATCCGGGGCTCTTTCTTCCCTTTGTGTCAGAAGGACACTACTTCCATGTCACGTTTCTCGGGGAGCCTGCCTGACACCGAATCTTACACACCAGAAGTTATTTCTCAACTCACTCTGGCCGTTCCGACCTCGGTCGCCGGCCCGAGCAACGCACGCAGCTTAGTTTTGTTTCCCGGGCACTTCGATAAGCTGTAAAACGATACATATCTGCAATTTAATAACTTAAAATTTAATAAAAAATAAGGGAAATGGATATTGTTTTTTCTTTGAATATGTCAACAGGGAACATACTTCATGGTGTTTTAAACTCTGCTGATATTTTCATAGAAATGCTTAATTTATCCGACACAGGTATCGTTTTCATTATTTTCGTTGTGTAATGCAATCTACATTCCAAGCTCACATGTGCTTGTGGATGTGCTAACTCAGCCTCTTCAAGGAAAAGCCTCTTGAGTCAAGTTTAAAAGCAAACTCCTTCCGGAACGTCTCTGTATCCAGCGCCCTGACCGACTCACCATGAATTCGTTCTGCCACGGCCAGGCGTGAGCCCCCAGCTGATCGCAACCTTCTCTTCCCTGGGCCAAGTGTTCCTTTGAATACAAACAGCACCTAAAGTGACGGGAAAACTGAATGGCTAAGAGGTGCTCTCTATTTAACTGTGGGGACGATTCTATGGAAACGTAGAAAGTTTAACTTTTCGGAGTTCGGCCCGGTTGACCCAGGCAGTTTCCTGGGGGAGGCACGAGAGAGTCCGGGCTGGGAAAGAATCTCAACTAAATCCGGCCGTGTCTCTTTGTTTCGCAATAAACAGGGACGAGAATGTCGGACAGTTTCCCCGTTCACATGCGACTTCGTGTCTGGACGAGGCGGGAAGGTCCACACCGTGGGACGCTCATCCCTCGTCCACACGCCGCCCGCGGCCTGTCCCTCCTCTTCCGTGCGTGCGCCCTTCACTTTTGCAAACATCTCTCCCCGAGTCTTCACCAGGCAC
>NW_011889039.1:223354-231069 GCF_000151845.1 Pteropus vampyrus | reverse complement strand
GAAGACTTTATAGATGTCAGTTTCTCCTGGGGACACATGTTTAAAAGTCATGTGCACATAGATTTTTGTCTCAGACGTTTTGTTTTTTGTTTTAGTTTTTCTGCAGGGAGGGGCATAGAGGTGCCCTAAGACAAGTGGATCGTCAATGTCATTTTTAATAGTGATGGCTTTTGTGTGTCTTTATGCGTATTTTAATGGGTACTTAGGGAAAATTTTGTAGAAGCAGTGCCAAGTAGACTATTTAAAAATCTATCTCCCCTTTAAAGTTTTAAGGGCACGGATAAGTTAGGATCATTGAGAGTGTCGAGAGCTGTCAGCTCTTAATTCTGGAATCCTACCTATGCAGCGCGTCTTGGAGATGCTCCAGGGTCTTGAGCCCATAGTGAGTGGGGACACTGCTGTCTGCTGCTGACAAATGCGGGGTTGCGTCTGGTTCAGTCCCTGCCTCCCAGCTCCCGGAAAGGGTGTGCACGCCATGGAATGTGTCTTATCTGCAAAGCTTCTCAGGACAAGTCTAAATCGTCCCGCCCGTGGGTCTGCTAACTGTTCTCAGAGGTCGACACGTCCGGAATCATACAGGGATCTTGCGGTGTGCCCCCTGCAGACGTCCAGGGTCCAGATGGTGACTCACGACTCACTCGGTCCCCGTCTGATTTGGAAAGTGACTCATTCTGGGTTTCAGTCTGTCTTCTGCCAAATCTGACCCAGACGGTACCTGCAGTGACAGCGTTTCCACCCACGCCGGAACCGAGCAGACGCGCTCGCTGACATTGCGGCCTCTGTCTCTCTTGCCAGCGCCTTGTCCATGTGGCCGGGGTGGGACTCGGACCTGCTTCCGAGCTGCGTGTTGGCCCTGCCGCGGCCTTGGGTCCTGGTGTCCCAGCGTCCTGGCGCTGCCCCCCGGGCCTGGGCCTGTCGCTCTGGTCGGGGTTGCTAAGCCCCCTCCCTTCATTCTAAACTCCAGTTGCGGAAACTTTGCTTTTTTTTTTTTAATATTATCTTGGAGCACATATTACGCAGTAAATGTTTACTTAATGCACAAAAATGACAATTATGTACAAAATAATGGTGGAATTTTAAAGCGCTGTAGAGAGGCATGGACAGGTTAGAGAGATGTGTTTGTTAAAAACTAAACTTCCCCGCAATTTACTCTCACAGACACCTGTCGTCCCCACTGTCCGTCACGGACGGTGGCAGGTGGTCACCTGCGTTCCTGCGGCCGCTCTGTCCCGTCTCCCGCTCTGGGCAGACCGGCCAGCGGGGTCCCTAGCCGGCAGCGTGGGGGTGAAGGAACTGGCCGCCCTCCTGCCGGGGGGGAGCCTGAGCCTCTCCCCACTACGGTGTCAGCGAGGCTCCGGGCAGGAGGCCCTGTGTCTGGGCAGGGGACGAGGCAGGGGACCAATCTCCCCCAGCACGGCACTGAGGGCCACCGCTCCTCCTGGGGACAGACCCTCTTCCCCGGAAACTGTTGGCAGCTGGGGTAGGGTCTGAACCTTCCCATTTTACTTTCTCTAAAGTCCGAACCCAATGGCTTGGACCCAGGGGATGGCCAGGAGACGTTTCGGTGATCTTGGGGGTGTCGCCCTGACATATGGAACTCCTGGAGCGTCTGTCTGACCCTCCACGTGTCACTTTGGAAGACGAAAATGCAGTGGGTGAGGCTTGAACGAGGTCAGCGCGTTTTAACACGAGAAGAAACGGTCTGAGCGCTTCAGCGCCCATATTTAAAAGGCGTGAAGACTCGCACCCCAGACGGGCCGGCCAGTGGTCTCACGTTCTACGAAAGGCAGGGACGGCGGGAAGGAGCTTAAGTGACAGCATGAAGAATTCAGGTTAGACACGGGGCGCGACTCTGACACTGACTTATGGCCCAGCAGGACAGATTACCAGGGAAGATAATATTCTTTGAAGGTTTTAATGCGCACGTATCCTCTGACACAATGCTCGCATATGCCCCGGTTTATTTCAAGTTCCACATGTCACCGCCCCCCTCCCCCCCCCTTTTCCCACATCGGTCAATTTTACAGTGACAGCTGGGTCACTGTCACCGGATCTGAGATGAGACTCAGCAGTCAAAGAAGTTTCTGGATGGCCCGTCACATTCGTGTGTCCCTGCTCACTTCATCTGAGCAGCAGCCACTTCCCTCCCAAGGACTGCGTGTCCTTGCTTGTTCCCTTCTGGGTCCCCCCGTGGAGAGAGCCGGGGGAGTCACTTGCTGTCACAATGTAAACAAACTCTATCCATCGAGGCCGAGTCGGCTGCCTGCGCGTAGGATGGCACACGGCGGGGACACGTTTTCATGGCCGAGTGGACAGAAGCTCGAATCTCAAAGGACTTCGATCACCACAGTCCCCATAGGAGTGAAACGTGACCCTGTATCTTTCTAATCTACGACGACGGCGGCTTGTATCATGGGGGGTGGGGGCGAGTTCGGCAAGCGACTTCCTGCCATGGTGGAGCGGCTGGAAGGGCCCCAGCTGGACACCACAGTCACCCCAGGACTTCACGGCTCTGTCTCCTGATCCGACTCGACTAAGACTTTTATATTTGTTTATTCTCCTTTAAGATGTAGTTGCCTTTTTTTTTTTTCCTGTCCACCACAAATAAGAAACAGAAAACGAACCGGTTTCAGATGTTTTCAGAATGTTTGGGCATCTACTCCAGACCAAGAGCGTGCGTCCCTCTTCCCGAGGAGGCCCCTGTCCCCCCAGAGAGTGTGTCCCCTCTCCTTGAGGAGGTCCCTGTCCCCCCAGAGCGTGCGCCCCTCTTCCCAAGGAGGTCCCTGTCCGGCTTCCCATCCCTGGCAGGGAAGGTAAGCGATTCCCGGGGCCCAGGCCCGAGGCCCGTCGGCAACCCTGCGGCCAGGCGCGTCCGCAGCGAGTGGCTCTCTTCGGCGAGTCCCGCCGGCCTCACGTCGCCCCGGGAAGGTGTGACGGACCAGGCCGAGGCCAGGAGGTCCCGTTACACCGTGTGTCCCTGGACCTGAGTCACTGCGACTGGGCAGAAGGGCCCGGCCGGGGCGAGCTCTGTGAACGAAGGGAACCCCAAACATGCCCGCTGCGTTTCGCTCGCTCGTTTATTTGTGTCCGCTGCACTTCGTGAGGCGTTAGAGAGGACGCAAAACAGACGTCTTAGAAATAAGGAGAAACGCAGGCCGACGGCCACGCGTCAGGGGAGTCAAGCGAGCGTCTGGCAGGTTACGAACGCGGGCACAGGATGAAACCGAGAACTCCACTTAAACCCAGTCCAGGCGCAGGCTCCTTCAACTAAGGGTCTCTGAATCTGGACGCGTCTTGGCGTGAGTCTGACATCTCGAAGTGAGTTTGGGAGGGAAAAGACAGCACGAAGGAAAAGGGCCTGGCTTCACCCTCCCGTCATGACACCCTAAAAGCATTTTCCTTTTTTGGGCAATTTACCAACTATTTTAGACTATTCAAGTCACGAACTTGTGAACAGTGCATCTCGGGTCTTATTGTCCACGTCACCTTGGGATAAGCTTAGCAGCGACGTCTTTTGCACAGATCAGAAAATTATTAAGACCATAATTAAGAGCATTATAAAAATATTTTTTTTTTTTTCCGTTTTGGGGGTTTTTTAGGTTCTTTTTTTTGGATTTGGCTTATTTTTCGGGTTCCATTTTGGGGAGGAAAAAACACAATCTCTTAAGTTGATGGTATCACATCCGGACCTCTGTGCCGCCATAATGAACTTTCTAGAAGACAAAACGCCGGGTCTTTACGTGTCTTTGTTTGCTAAACAGTGAATCAGTTCTTGAAACTTTCCGAGTTGGAATTCGCCAAAACGTGTGATTCTGGGGGGACTTCGGGAGCTGTTATGCCTGAGCTCGCTGAGGTCTCGGGGCGATGGAGAGAAGGTCGGGGTTCGCGCCCAGAATCGACACTTTCCGGCAGCGCGGTCGCGGGAAAGTTATGTCGTTTCACCGACGCATGACTTATTGCTACGTTATGGGGGTCGGTTTCTGCCTTGCAGAGTCGTCGGGTTCGCAGACAACACGTGCGGAGATGCTTAACACACAGGTCCGCCTGCAATGAGCAATTTAGTAACAGCTGTGCGAACTCTCGGCTCGGCCATTGCAGGGAGCACTTGGCTGCATCTACACATGAAGATGCTGTCGGGGTGCCCCATGGCCTCGAGTTCCCATCAGAACACTTGGCAGCGTCCCGACCTCAGCGCAGAGGCTTCCCAGGTCCGGCACCGCCTCGGGGGCTCCGGCCACCCAATGCGCAGGTCTGAGTCACCGGGAACTTTTCAATCATCCTTCTCAGAAGCCATGGTATCAGCTGAGGGGTCGCTGCTACGTTTGCACGTGCATCAAAGCTTCAGGAGTGGGGACCAGCCCTGACACGTGTGTGGCCTGGGCTGGCTGAGTGCAGTCACCGCCCGCGCGTGTGTGCAGCACGTGTGAGTGTGAATGAGTGTGAAGGGCTGGGTGGGGTGGGGTCGCAGCCTCGGCTTTGTCTAAAATGGGCTGAATTTCAGGCCGACGCGGGGGGCACGGGCACGGAAAGCTCCACGGTATCCGCTTCTCACCTGTCACTCGTTCAGAGAGAGCTGCCCAGGTGACAGTGGCCCCCATGGCATTCTGCATGTGCTTGGAACTCACCGACTCGCCTGTGTGTGGACATCACGACAGTTTGTCCCTGGTCTGATTGGCGTCCGACGCTGCACGTGCCCGTGAAGGAGTGTGTGTGTCTGAGGCGTGAGCTCTCGGTGACTCAGCGAGCTCAGGGCTAAGAAAGGGCCCCTTTTCCTTGCATCGTCTCGGAGTGGACCGGCCGGCGTTCACCTGACTTTCGACATCACCTGCTTCGTCACCTTCGTCACGGCACGTGCTTGCCCGGGCTGAGATCGCCGTCTCCCCGGCCGGAGCTCGATCCGCAGACATTTCTTTCTCGTTGCTCTGAAGTCTGGACGTCCACAATAAAGGCGTCCACGAGCCCCGTCTCCCCGAGGCCTCTCTCCTCGGCCTGCGGATGGGCCGGCTTCTCCCCGTGTCCACACATGTGCTCGCTCTGGGTCTGTGCCCCAGTCTCCTCTCCTTTTGTGGATCAGGGCCAATCGACAGCCTCGTTTTACCTTCGTCCCTGCTCTAAAGGCCCTATTTAAAAACACGGCCATGTTCTGAGGTATCAGGGTCAAGACTGAACCCTGTGATTTTAGGGAGCACAATGCAGCTCACGTCACTCACTCGCCTGTAATGCTGTTCTCACGTTTTAACGTGGGTGCATCCGGGTCTCCCAGAAGGTTTGTCAGCCCTCGCCTGTCACCAGTGTGGATCCCACAGGTCTTGCTGGGACTGAAATTCATCTGATACATTCCAGGGCATGGGGACACTGCGGCCGGAACAGCACAGATTTAAAATACAACATCGCTGAGGAGAAATAGGGCCGAATCAGCCATCCGTGTAACTGCAAAGGCCTGAACTTGTTCTACAGAAAATACTTAAGGAAAGTCCTTCGCTCGTTCCTCTTACCTCTCTGGTCACGCCTCTCGATGAGAACAAAAATTGCTGTTATTTCGTTCCTAATATGAAAACACACTGTTGGAATTACAAAGGACGATCTAATAAATCACGTAATTCTGCGGCTCAGAACAGACGTAAAATAATTAACAGTCAGAAGAAAAACATACTCAGAAATGCAGATGTTAGCATGACAGAAGCCGGACGGCCAGTAGCCTTTGCTGGAATATTCTGCTCGAAACCTTCTGTGCAAGTCAGCTTGAGGGTGGCAAGCATTAACGACATTTAAGAGTGTTTATTATTTTCTTTCTCACTTTCTTCTGCTCCCTGCCTGTGGAAACTCCCCTTTTTACTGTATTTGTCCTACACTTTTAGCAGGAAGCACACTTGAACCCGGTGAGGACCCCCCGGTAAGCTGCCCTTAGGAACCTGTCACTTAATAGTTCAGGGGTGAGAAAAGTTTTCAAGGTCAAAGAAATCTGATTAGAGCTGATCGTTTTTTGTTTTCTGTTTTTTTCCATCCGCTGACAAAATTGAAACCATCTGGTAATTATTTTATTACAAAGTTATATATAGCAGATACTATACAATGTAAAGCAAAACGTTACATTACATAAAATATTATAAAATAGCTTTGTGTCTCAGAAGAGGATAATAAGCCTTATTAGTTATTTTCTAACCACGTGCAAGGGAGGATGTTGGTTGACTCGAATCCCTCATCTATGTGAGTGGAAAACATGAGTCTGGCACACAGATTTGGGGCGTTTCTCCAAATATTCGTTCAGAAGGTAAACTTCATCAACACCTCTTGGACGCTACATGTGGCTCTCCGTGAAATAAATCGAGAGTTCACACCGTGGCCTCACTGGGGGCCGGACGCACATGGTGCCCGTGGTTTAATCGTAATCCGCCTGAGAATCCTCGGCACATCGCGTCCACATCCAGCGGCCGGCAAACCTGCAGGCATTTCGCAGTAAACGCTGTGTGGACGGGAGCGCTCGGCACAGACGATAACCAGATGAGTCATCGTCCCCTTCGCCACTGTCCCCGAGGCCTCCGGGCCCCCTGCAGGTCCGGGCTCCTGAATGAGGCTCGCTTATCTAGTGTCAAGTTGCTGACATCTCTCAGGCTGGCCGGGCAAGGAAAGCTTACAATAAGGTCAGTCTTTCCTATGATAAACAATCTGTTTTTGTGCTTTTGATTAAAATTTAATAAAAACATATTTCAGCAAGGCGAAGACTTGTTAAAAGCAGGTGAGGAAAGATCAACAGTCAGTCCGCACGGACTAATCCCCTCGCTCTGGCTTCTCATGTTTCCTATTCATCGGGGCCGGCTGGGTGTCCTCGGAGACGGGGCCTCGCCCCAGGCGGGGGGATCCCTTTCAGTCCGCAGCCAAGCCCCGGAGGAACCCAAAACCTGATCTGGGCCCCCGCCTCCCGGTTCACCTTCCGAAACCGGAGTCCTTCCCGCAGCAGCTGCGAAGGGAAGACATTCCACTGGCGGGGGGGGCGCCTCGGCTCCTTCTGTGCAGAAGCCGCTTCCGCGGGTCCGGGCAGCGCACTCCCGGAGCCACGAGGCTGAGCCGGGGGAAACCGAGGCCCAGAGGCAGGACACCCCACTGCGGGTCCGGCGTCCAGGCCGGCGGGCGGCTGTGGCCGGAGACTGGCCGGCTCTCTTGGCCACGGGGACACCCACGGGGGTGGAAGGGCCCCAGCCGCACTCGGCCCGAATGTCCCCTGGGATGTGGGTCCCCGAGGGCCAGAGGGTCGGGTGTCGGCGGAGTTAGGGCCATGTATGACCTCGAACGACAGTCTCCGGAAAAAGGGCCTTTTCCAGGGAAAGACTTAGGTGCGACTCACGTGTTTCCTGCTACTAAAACTAAGTTTACTCCACAGCATGCTGGGCACGCGCTTGGCCGGCACGTTTGCTTCGTGGCCGTGTGCATTTTATTTTCCTTCTGAATCGGGCAAGGGGGGCCGTGACTGGCATGTGGCAGGGGACAGACGGGCAGGTATAATGTGGCAGACGTAGTCCAGAGATCACAGTCGTCCTTCTAATGAACTCTGCACCCATCTCTCTGGAAAAAAGAAGAAGAAAGAGAAATCATTAAATTCCAGTGGCCCGATTAGAGCAATGATTGGGTGTCTGAGGGTGCATCTCAGAGCCAGGACGAGGACGAGCCCGGGAGAGAGTGACACGCAGGCCCTGGGCGCGGGTCCGACCTCGTCTAGG
>NW_011889039.1:219983-223304 GCF_000151845.1 Pteropus vampyrus | reverse complement strand
GGGCCTCGCCCCAGGCGGGGGGATCCCTTTCAGTCCGCAGCCAAGCCCCGGAGGAACCCAAAACCTGATCTGGGCCCCCGCCTCCCGGTTCACCTTCCGAAACCGGAGTCCTTCCCGCAGCAGCTGCGAAGGGAAGACATTCCACTGGCGGGGGTGGGGGCGTCTCGGCTCCTTCTGTGCAGAAGCCGCTTCCGCGGGTCCGGGCAGCGCACTCCCGGAGCCACGAGGCCAAGCCGGGGGAAACCGAGGCCCAGAGGCAGGACACCCCACTGCGGGTCCGGCGTCCAGGCCGGTGGGCGGCTGTGGCCGGAGACTGGCCGGCTCTCTTGGCCACGGGGACACCCACAGGGGTGGAAGGGCCCCAGCCGCACTCGGCCCGAATGTCCCCTGGGATGTGGATCCCCGAGGGCCAGAGGGTCGGGTGTCGGCGGAGTTAGGGCCGTGTGTGACCTCGAACGACAGTCTCCGGAAAAAGGGCCTTTTCCAGGGAAAGACTTAGGTGCGACTCACGTGTTTCCTGCTACTAAAACTAAGTTCACTCCACAGCACGCTGGGCACGTGCTTGGCCGGCACGTTTGCTTCGTGGCCGTGTGCATTTTATTTTCCTTCTGAATCGGGCAAAGGGGGCCGTGACTGGCATGTGGCAGGGGACAGACGGGCAGGTATAATGTGGCAGACGTAGTCCAGAGATCACAGTCGTCCTTCTAATGAACTCTGCACCCATCTCTCTGGAAAAAAGAAGAAGAAAGAGAAATCATTAAATTCCAGTGGCCCGATCAGAGCAATGATTGGGTGTCTGAGGGTGCATCTCAGAGCCAGGACGAGGACGAGCCCGGGAGAGAGTGACACGCAGGCCCTGGGTGCGGGTCCGACCTCGTCTAGGTCAGCCGGGGCCGGCAGCTGTGAACCCCACTGCTCGTGAGTCGGGCGTGCCGCCCCAGGGGTCAGGCCTAGCAAGGTCCAGCCTGTGTCGCTGCCCACCGGAGCATGCCGTGCCTTCTCTGCCCCGACCCCAGGCTGTGGGAGGGCGCTCTTCGTGGGGCACAGGCACCAGGCCTGGCCTCTGGCCTCGGCTGTGCGGAAAGCTCCTCCGTCCAGGTTGGGAGCAGCCTCTCTCCCAGGGTCTCCCACGGTGGGGATGTCTTCATCCAGCCCACGCCCCTGAGTCATCTTGTGACCCCCGGAGGACGTGGAGACTTTCGGCATCGGGCCGACCCGCCCCCCAGGTGTGCAGGGAGGCGACCGAGTGTCCCCGCGTTGGCTCCCTTGGGCTCCCAGCCCCAGCCCTCTGGAGCGGTGCTCATGGGGATGCTCCGAGGAGCCCCGCGGGCTCGGGGCTACGTTCCCACCGTCGCGCCGTGCGGACCGGCTCTGCTCCGACTGCTCCCACGTCTGTGTTGCTGTTTGTTTGTTTTTGTTTCGTTTTCATCCTGTATCTGCCGCGGTGCTCCTGGGTTCAGTGCGGGAGGGCAGCCACACAGGGCCCTCCGCGCTCCCGTTGCAGCCTCTGCACCCCAGCCTTGGGCCGGACGGGGGCTTTCTCTCCCGGGAGAGCCGTGCCGGGCCCTTCCCTCCCCACGCCTCGCCGTGTGGGCGCCAGGCTCCTGGGGAGTCAACGGCCCCTGATTCCAGAAACCGAAGCCTCACGCTCCAACTCACTCAACTCCAAAACTCCATGCAAAAGCCAGTTGGCATCTCTGTTCCAGGCTGTGCTGGCCCAACGCCCGCGTGTCCCCAGACGCCCGCGCATCCCCAGCCACCCGCGCGGGGCGAGACGGCTCGGCGAGTTCGCGGATGGCGAAACACCTCAGGGCCCCGCGATGCGCCAACGACGCCTCCACCGCCCCGGGGGGCCTCGGCCCCACCCTCTTAAGAATCCCCTTTAAGTTCATGCTCGGAGGACCATGGCCTCTCAGTTTTGTTCTTCATTTTTCATCCTCGCTCCTATCCAGCCTCTGAGGTCAGTTTATGAACTTCTGTCGCAGAGCGTGAGCAGATTCACCATCATCCTAGGCCGTCTCTTCACCATTCCATGTCCAGGGGGTGTGTAAGCCTCTCTCTTCCTCTCTCTCTCTCCCTCCCCTTCTCCCTCCTTCCCTCCCTCTCTCTCTCATATATATATATATATATTTCACCCATCGTGTTGCCGGCTGATGGCACAGGGTTGGAGAGGGCAGTTCGCTGCAGATCTCTTGCAGATTTTAAACATTACCATGTGCGCCCAGAGAAAAAGGAAAACATTACGGATAAAAGAATGTGAATTCAGAAGAGAACCTTCCTGTGGGATTGGGCTGCTGGTCACATGACTGGACGCCCGTGTCGAGCCTCACAGAGCCGCACAGCAAAATAACATGTTTTTTTCTGAGTAAAAAGCGAAAACCAAAGGAAGCACGTGGGAGGGGGGAGGGGAGGCGGGTGGGAAACACCGCCGAAGGGTTCGGCTGGCGGTCCACGGACCAGGCGAACTCCTGGGCCTTCACGAGGCCGGACGGAACCTGTTGTTAAAGACCTCGAGGCAAGGGGATTCCATCCCTTTTCCATGGCAACCCATCCCGGCCTCAGGAAGTTCTTTACAACTCAAATTATTACCTTATGATGCAGTTTAAGCTCGTTTCCGCCCACGTCTCCCTTTGCCCACTGAAGACCGAGAGCAGCTGGTCGCCATGCTCGGAGGAGAGCTCGGGCCCATTCCCGAACGCCGTTGTCTGGTCGGCTGTCAACCATCTCGGCATTAAACTAAATGCGCACAGTGCCTCTAGCCTTCTAGAGTTCTTGCCAACTCATTAATCATCGCTCTGGTGCGTAAAGCTGGAGCTCGGGCTTCAGGAGAGGCCGCGTTTCTCCCGGAGGAGGCGCCGTGCTTGCGTGGCTCCACCTGGCTGTCCGTGCAAGTGGACATCAGCGTCGTCGCACCGCGGAAGGCCGCAGGGTTGAAGGGCGCTAATGTCCAGCCCCTCCAGAATACGTATCTATACCTTCGGAAGTCATCGGCGTTTGCAGAGGCGACATCTGGAGTTGGGGGTGTCACGTGCTACTCAAAGCTGTGACACGTAATTTGAAAAGTGGATGATGATAACCAAGATGCAAGATTCTTGTGACATTAGATGAGAGCACGTGGCAGGCAGAGCTCTCGCAGAGGGGTCGTTAGCCACTAAGGAACCGCGCCGAGGAGGCCACCAACTTCAGGGGCCGTGAGGGGTGGGGAGGCATTCCTTTAGAAGGCTAAAGCCTGCCACATAGCCTTTGGTTTCAGGAATGATCTGATTTTATTATCTGTGTAAATGTCATGTGTGTGCAAGTTTGTGTGTAAACGCATGTGGT
>NW_011889039.1:218895-219420 GCF_000151845.1 Pteropus vampyrus | reverse complement strand
TGTGTGTGTGTGTGTGTGTGTGTGTGTCTGAAAGCATTCGAAGGATAATTTTAATGGAAATATTGACAAGACAAATGGTCCTGAGCTGGGAGCAAACTCCTCAGTGATCTTGCGTCACCGCGGAGGGACATACGTTGCAGGACACTGAGACGCTCCCCAGGGAGGACACCGGCTCGGTCCCAGCCTGGCACCAGGATGGCACCTGTCTTCGCCCACCGCGTACAGGTGTCTGCCTGAGAGACTCGAGCAGGCTTTTCCACACAGAACCCGACACTGATAACAGAAGCGCGTTTGTGGGCGCGTGGGGAGCGTCGTCTGCAGGATGAGCTACGCTGCAGCTGACTCGAGAGCTGCCTCGGAATCAGCCCAGGGGGGCGGCGTCCGCCCTCGGCCACCCGCACGCCGCCCCGCGGGGCCTGCGCACAGCACGGCAGCACCACGAACACGGCACGTCTCCTCCGGGAAGGGGCAGAGCCTCGGCCCAGCCTCGGCGGCCGAGATGAACGCGCACCCCTGCCTGGGCTC
>NW_011889039.1:215540-218340 GCF_000151845.1 Pteropus vampyrus | reverse complement strand
CAGCGGTCAGAGGCCAGAATCCAGGCGGACGGGCACATTCAGTGTTGACGGTGACTGCCCAGATGAGACGCCTCACACTTCTGGAGGGCGCGGAGGCCCAGGGATCCACCTGCGGCTCATGAGTTGCACCAGGGGTGGGGCGGGGCCACAGGCCGGTGTCGCAGAGGCCCGGGGGGCTGTATGTGAGCCAGGCGAAAGGGCGGGGGGGCCTGACTCCGGGCGTCCTTCCCCACGCTGCCTCTGAGTTCTGGCGTTCGTTACTCACTCGTGTTTTAAACAGTTTATATTTTAGTTCTGAAGCTTGAGTGCCACCAACCTGCCTAGTGAGCTGTGTGTGTGTGTGTGTGTGTGTGTGTGTGTGTGTGTGTGTGTGTGTCTGAAAGCATTCGAAGAATAATTTTAATGGAAATATTGACAAGACAAATGGTCCTGAGCTGGGAGCAAACTGCTCAGTGAACTTGCGTCACCGCGGAGGGACATACGTTGCAGGACACTGAGACGCTCCCCGGGGAGGACACCGGCTCGGTCCCAGCCTGGCACCAGAACGGCACCTGTCCTCACCCGCCCCGTACAGGTGTCTGCCTGAGAGACTCGAGCAGGCTTTTCCACACAGAACCCGACGCTGATAACAGAAGTGCGTTTGTGGGCGCGTGGGGAGCGTCGTCTGCAGGATGAGCTATACTGCAGCTGACTCGAGAGCTGCCTCAGAATCAGCCCGGGAGGGCGGCATCCGCCCTCGGCCACCCGCACGCCGCCCCGCGGGGCCTGCGCACAGCACAGCAGCACCACGAACACGGCACGTCTCCTCCGGGAAGGGGCAGAGCCTCGGCCCAGCCTCGGCGGCCGAGATGAACGCGCACCCCTGCCTGGGCTCCGTCCGCCTTCTCCGCCTTCGCCGCCTCGTTCTGAGCTGCCGGAGCGTCCCCGGTT
This sequence comes from Pteropus vampyrus, assembly GCF_000151845.1. NCBI lineage: Eukaryota > Metazoa > Chordata > Mammalia > Chiroptera > Pteropodidae > Pteropus > Pteropus vampyrus. The sequence goes on along the minus strand of NW_011889039.1, from coordinate 217,410 downwards.
TCGCTGTCCGTCCTTCATCCACGCCAGCGCCTTCCTCGGGCAGGTGGCGGCCGTCCAGGGCGCGCGGTGTCTCCGGGCCTGACCGCCCCAGGCTTAGGCTTTAGAGGTTGGAACCTTCCCCACCCGTAGCTCTGGCTGCAGCAGCGTGAGACGGGTTCTTGCAGGTCCTGGGGGCAGAGCGGCCCAACGACCTTCGGTGAAAACGGGGATGTCTTCCCACTTTCGAGAAGCCTCGCGTGGGGTCTTCTGTTCCTCCGGGCTGGAAACAGCTCCCTCTCTTTCTACCGAGTGGCTTTCTGTGTGCCGCTGCGTGTCACCAACCCGCTCCCCCAGATGTGGGGAGGGGGGTAAAACGCTTCCGGACGCAGAGTCGAAGCCTTCGGCCCCTGACGCTTCCTTTACATTCACCCTCAGACACCTCTGCCGTGCCCGACCCCACATCCGCCTCCCTGACGGCCAGGGTCCCAGTGCTCACCGGGCGCAGGCCCCCTGCTTGCTTCCCCCACAGTCCAATGCACAGGTCGGCCGAGCTCGCGGAGGGCGGGGTTATGGAGCAGGCAGGTGCCACGCGGGGCAGAAGCGTCGCCCGGGGCCAGAGCCGGACGCCGTCTCCGGCTGGATTCCGTGACGGGCAGGGGCCCTGGGCCTTCGCTTCTCTCTCTTTTTTATTAAAGTACAATCATAAGTGCCCCACCCTGTCCTTCTAAAAATGTGACCAACAAACGTGATATCACGTCCTGTCGTAGCCCGACATCAAGTGTTGGCCAGTCTTTGGGTGTCTGGCCACAGCTTGGAGAGCGGCATTCACCCAAATCACCCCGATCCTGCCCCACGTCACACAGCTGCGAGGTCTATAACTGTCCAGTTCATCACACATTGGCCACTAAACTTAAAGGTGAGAATCTTGACTTATAGAAGCTTCCGTTTTTTCTGTCTGCGCGTGTGTGTATCTGTCTGTCTTTCTCAGGGCAAAGGTACATCCAGGTATGGGGACAACGCTGCCCGTTCAGCAGGCAGAGGTCAAGGACATAAGTCCACGATGACTCGTCAGCCGACCTGCTGTATGTTTCCCAGAAAAAGGACCCCAAGACCTTCGTTGCTTATAGCTCTGCCAGCGGCAAAGCAAACGGCCACTTCCCGTTACCTGTTCGTGAGGATGAGGGAGTAATTGGAAGTCTGTGGCCACCAGCCCGCTGGCCCCTCCGGAAGGCGAGTTCTCCAGGGAGGGTCTTGCAGAGGGTCTTCCTGGCTCTTTGACTCTGGAGAGATCTGAACCTGGGCCTCTGGTCAACGTTTGCCAGGGAGCAGGCGAGAGAGGCCGAGGACCAGACCAGCGAAACAGAGCTGGTGTGACTGTGGTGACGTCCCCCTTCCCACCACTGGAATAGGCGCTGACTTCCTGAGGCAGCGTCACATGACTTCAGTTTCCTGGGTCTTTGCCAGTGGACCACGATCTCCAATTTCCATTAAGACACTCGCTTTCTCTCCTCTGGAACCACAGGTGTACCCCAGGGTTGAAATGGCAGCCTCCTTACCGGCATCGGGTCCCTGTGCTCCCCTGAGCAGCAGCTCAAATGCAGCCCCGAGGACCCCGCCCCAGGCCGCGTGCTGGGCGGGACGCGGTGTCCGGCCCGCGAAGGTCGCGTGAGCTGTGTGAAGCTGCGCGTCAGCATCTGCGCCGTCTTGTGCTGCGGCTACTTCAGCTGGGGTCCGACAAAACATGACGGGAGGTCCCCACGGCCACTATGTGTCCCGACCACAAACTAAAGGCTCCATTTTCGGGGTGCTGACTCAGCTCTAGGGAAAGCGATTCTAGACGTCAGACCGCGTCTGGAATGTTTTTGGGGATCGACCAACATGCAGGTGAGTG
>NW_011889039.1:206734-213884 GCF_000151845.1 Pteropus vampyrus | reverse complement strand
ATTGACGTTCGGTTCACGAGACTAACTTGGTGAATAAATGTAGGTCTGTGATTGGGCAAAAGGGTTAATGAAAAGCACTCGTCGAATCGCCTACTCGTGAGAACGTGCCCGTTTGTGGGGTTGGAAAAGCTCACGTTGGCCCCACAGTCACGTGTGCTGCCTTGGTCACTGGGCGCTTTGCCCCGAGGGCTCACACCCCACCCAAAACGACATTTGTCAGAAAAAGCCAACTGGAAATCGCACGGTGTCTGGCGCTTAGAGCCCTTTGTCTAAGAGCGAGAAGGAACGCGTGTGGGGTGCCGTGGGAAGCACCGCCCCGTTTCGGGCTCCAGCGCTGGGGACAGCACCGCGGGAGCCGGAGGCCTGGGAACCGCGCCAGGTGAAGCTGGAGGCCCTGAGCCGCTCCGTGGGACGAAGGCAAGGTCATGTCCAGGCGAGCGGAGGGCTCCGTTCCAGCATGGGCAGAGGTCTGGGGACTTGCTCAGCCTAAAGGGACAACCTCCTCAAAACAGTTTGGGGAGAGAGAACGTGTCCAGCGTGGGCACCTCTGCCAGCCGCGCCCACCCCATGGGCCTCTGCCATACACGGACACGCTACCCGGGCTTCAGGACACTGCAAAGGCCCAACGGTCCCCCACTCAGTGTCCCCGTCACAACCCCAAACGCTCACCGCGTCTGCTCTCAGGAGCCCGTGGGCAGAGGACACAGAGCATCATCCAGCCTGCGTGTTCGAGAAGTCCACCCGCTCCCCACGACCCACTTCCGTGTGGGTCCCCGCCACTAGGACAGAGCCCGCCAGCACCCCGAGTGGCTGGAGGCCCCTTTTCGCCGCATGATCCCCGTCAGCACCTTTGCAGACGACCGGCCCAGCTCTCAGCCACGGAAGCCCGGAGCAGGGAGTGGGGGTGCAGCCCCTCCCCCGGGGAGCTCCCGGGAGCCTGCCAGCCGCCCTGGGACTCTGCATTCCTGGGGGGTGTCAGAATCTCTGTCACCTCCGACCCAAGGCAGGGCTGTTGGCTCAGAGCTAAGCGGGGCCATGAAACGTTTCTACCCCAAATGAAGAGTATCTGCCCCAAGGAGCTCACTTAGCACAGGACAAATTTTTCTCTTTAAAAATATTAAGGAATAAGAATAGCAAGTTCCACCAAAGCAGGCACTCGGCGTTTTGTTTGTTTGTTCTGTGTTGCTTTGTTTGTGGTCAACTATGTACCATCTGGAAATGTTAGTTCTGTAGCCATGAGGTCGCTCTGGGGTTACTGGTATTTCTGTTTTCCTAAGAGATAAAAAAGAAAAAGACAACTATCTGAAAGACATAGTTTCCACCAGTCTGGCTGGTGACTTTGACTGACTGCTGACGCAGGAGGTCACCGTGACCGTGGTCCCCGACGCACATACCTCCTCTCGAGGACGCGTCCTTCGTTCCAAGCCTCGAACGCCAGTTGCTCCACTGAGTACGAGGCCCTCGGAGCGGACGAGAGTCGCCTTCTCTGTCTCTGGTAGAAGATAAAAATGTATATTACATCACGAGGGCAGGGCCCCTGGAAACAGCCCACGGTTCTCAGAGGTGACACACGTACACGTCCCGCTGCTACCGGAAACCACGTCTGAAGCCGGAAAGAAAGAGGCGGGTGGCGACACCCGGAGCGTTGTGTAAGCCCCCCCACCGCGCCCCCCGCAAAGGGCCCGTCCCCCTGCGGCCCCCGCCTCCACCTTCCCCCACACTGCGGGGACCCGGCGCCCGCTGGACGAAGGCAGAGCAGGGATGGCCGTGACCTCGAGCCCATCTTCCAGGAAAATGTGCGAGGAACTTTAGCTGTCGGCCAGACGCAGATCATTAAGAGTCAAACATGCTGTACTCTGTAGTCTTTTATGCCCGTAATAAAAATTCGTGATAAGGCGAGTGAACCGTTCGCCCTGCGCATTCCGCCTCTGGTTCTCGTCACGGAGACAGGGCCCCGGCTTCGAAGCGGGCGACGAGACGGCTTCCGCCAAGCGCGCTCGCGCTCGAAAAGCGGACCACGGCACACACCCCTCACCCGCTTTCCACGCCGCTCCCGAGACGGAGTCCGGCCGCCCCCCGGAGCTGTCCTGCCTCCCCGGCCCTCACCACGCTACGCCCGATGCCCGGCGGTCACCGCGGCCGTGCACGCTTCCCACGGGGATGAGCCTTCCATGCCGAGGGATGCATGTCCTCGTCAGGCGGGTAGTCGTTTGCTGAGGCTGCTGTGACAAGCACCACAAACTGGCTGACTGAAAGCAACAGAAACGTCGTAGTTCACAGACCCAGAGGCCAGAAGTCCAAAACGAAGTTTGCGACGGGGCTGTGCCGCCTGAGGCCTCCCGAGCAGGACCGGCTCCTCCCCCGGTTGGCTCAGCATCCCGCGGCTGCGACAGCAGAGCTGCCATCTCCACGTGACGTGCTCTGCGTCCCTTTCTCATATTGGCAAGGACAGCAGACATATTGCATTAGGGACACGGCTTGATGACCTGTTGTAACCCAATCGCCTCTAGAGACCTTAGTTCCAGCAAGGGCCCTATCCACAGGTGCGGGAGTTGGGAGGTCGCCACGTCTCTGGGAGGAGCAGCTCGCCCCCTGACAGCGGGCCACGGCGCCAGCCACATCGCTGGTCAGAGACAACGCTGAGAGACCAACCCAAGGACTCAGAGAAGGACGGGCACACGGGGCGACCAGGAGGCCTTGTCGGAAGGACACCGCGGATCTCCGCTTGGACCGTCTTCTTTCCAATACACCCCTGAAAAGCACCAACGACTCGCCCGACCGTCCTGGGCAGGCGCGGGCAGCCGAGAGCCTGGCACCGACCCCAGCTTTCTCTCCCGAGAGTGACTCTGCCTGAGAGTCAGCTTGCGCCTCCCCGCCCGGCTGAAACGGGTTTTAAGGGGGTGCCAGTGCCTCTGCTCCCCCATGACAAGTTCCGCTGCATTTTATCCCAGGCCGGACGCACCTGGGCACCCCGGGACGCCCCTCTCGGGGGCTCTTCGGGTTTTGCTTGCCCACGGCTGCCCTCCTCGCAAACGCTGGAAGTGGTGGTGAATTTAATGAACCAAGAAATGGTTCTAAAAATGCTGAATCTCATTATCATAAACAAGCCTTCTGCCTCTCCTGGTTTCTGATCGAAGAACACAGCCACAGACACAGTGATGGGAACGAGGCCGCAAATATTTCATTTTTAAAAACATCATGACAGATGACTTTTTAGCTTTATTTTTCAATTACAGGGCCTCGGGAAAACGTGTGGCATCTTGGAGGGTTTTGTGCAGATGTGGTATTTTTCATAACGTTTTTTCCATCAGTTTTCAATCTCGGCTTCGCACGTTATCACAGCGATCTGTGTGTGGCGTGCATGAGGACATACAACTTAAAGCTGCTGCTGCGTATTTCCATCTTTGCTGGCTGGAGTGATCAGAAGGAAGATGACCAGAGAGCAAATGCTGAAGGTCAGTAAGCGGAAATGTAAATCATCGCCCTTCACAGCCACTGCACAGCATAGCTTAGGAAGCATCTGTCTCAGCTTAGATTCGGTATGTGGCGGTATTTTCTAATTGATCACTCTTCTTCCAAAAGTTTGAGCCATGAAAAAATGAATTCTTTCCTTGTTTGATATTCCAAAGACATTTCAATAAGATTTCTTCTTGGTGGTTTGTTCTCTGTCATTGCAAGCTGACTTGGTTCTTAAATCTCTCCTTGGGGATGCCTCTCGAAATCCGATTTTCCCACAGAGCTCATAGGTTTCCTTAGCTTTCACCCTTCAAAAGAAATCCGGTCACCCATTTTTCTCGCAGAGTCCTCGAGGGCGACGAGAGACCTCATTCCTCAGGACTCCTCGCTCGCCTGGCTTTGCTCCCGGCTGTGTGGAGGACCAGGCAGTTTGCCGAGGAAATGTGTCTATTGAACGAGACGGTGAAGACACCTTCCTGAAGAAAACAGGAAACGGGTCCAGAAAATCTGTTAAGGTTTGTAATTGTCAGTGGCGTGCTTGTCTCTTCACGTAGTTTGGGAATAATTGAGCATACCCAGCCACTGGTAAATAATAAGGAGCTTGATTGCTGAGGTTAACAGAATGTGTTTTATATAACAGACCTCATGGACTGTTACCTGTTGATGAAAATTTGTCTTGCTTCCAGTAGTAATTACTAAAATTAAAAAGATATTTCGTTTGCTAAAAGGCGATTCCCAAGGAATTCAGTGTTATATATCATCAATTATTTGAAATCGGCACAGATTTACTGAGCGCCTGCTATGTCTGTGCTAGCTAGTGCGCTCGGGGCTTTGAAACTGTATCTCGTGGAAAGCAGAGGGGATTCTGAGATATCCGTAAACAGAACAGATATTTTCGTACGCTCCGTTCATATTTATTTGTGGATATTGAACATTTTCACCCTCCCCATTCTAGGATAAATTGCACTTTTTTCTTTATTATGAAATCCAGGTCAATAACGCATCTTTCAGAGTGATTACAACTCGTGTCCCCAGAATTTTTTCTTTCTCCTCCCCGATATACTAAGAGAAGTTCCTAGAAGGCAGCCAGAGAGCAACGCGCCATTACATTCCAAAGGTCCTCGTGTAACAGGTTAAATAATGAGCATATTCGTAGGGCGAATGTTTTGAAGCTGAAGTCATTTCAAGGCGGTGTGCGGATCCCCAGCCGGGCCTGGGGTCAGGTGAAAGCTCCTTAATCACACAAGTAACCGGGGATTAAAGCAAACACGAAGCGGCAGGGCCGTGATGAAGTCCAGTGGCCGCGCCGGCTCTCCACGCGCTTCTCACGGAGATTTATAGCCGAGGACGGGGACCGCTGCTTTCCGTCATCCGGGCCGTGTCAAGTCCCTGCCTCGTGTCTGAGAGCAAATGCCTCGGGCTGGGAGAGGAGGGTGCGTGCGAAGGGTCTTGAACTTGTCCAGGCAAAGCTCCTCGCGGGGCGGCGCTCCCCACGCCCCGGGGTCCTGAGCGGACGCGCTCGCCGGCCCCGCGTGCGCCTGGGTCTCCCCAGTGGCCTCGCTGCCTGCACCCAGCTCCCGGCCATCGCGGGCGCCTGGCCAGGCCCCCGGCGCGTTCCTCAGCCCGTTGCTTAGTGTTCTCCCGACAGCCGGCTTCCCCCTCTCCCCGGGGCCCGGCTCCAGGCCCTTCCAGCAGCCGCCTCCTCTTCAAGTTCACAGTCAGATCCCATCTATGTCTCCGTAAGTGGACGGATTTCATCACAGACCTTCCGGCTCTTGCGCGGCCTCCAGCCGCCGTGCCCGTGGCGGTTTCCGTGGCCCCGCCTGTGTCTGCGCATTTCCAGGCAACTGCGCTGGGTCCCCGCACACATTCTCTTTGCCAGACACGGGGAGCCTCTCCCTCACACGCGACACGTTCAATGCGGAGGGAAAGGTGTCGTTCGTAACCAGGTTTCTAAGATTCTGAACGCCTAATGATGGAAGAAATCACGAAGCCCCCAGGAACGCTCTTTGAAGTGTGTTTTATTCCTCCCGGCACAGGTCAGAATGCCACGCGGGCCCCAAGGACACGCAGGACTCCAGTCCCGCCTCCCACCCGGGGTCAGCATTGCCCCCATCCGGGGGGGCCGGTCTCCTCTCTCTGTGGACACTGTGCCGTCTCCCGATGAGGTGGCCAAGCCCACGACAGAGAAAGTTCTAGACCATGACAGGGGAGAGCCAGGGGCAGAAACGCTGTAGCGACGCCCCGCCCGCCCCCCACTCCACGGCTGGGGCTTCGGCGTCGCCACGTGGAGCACACAGGGAATGCCGGCCCTCTGCCTTCGCCACCGCTTCCTCCGATACGCAGTGGGGAGGGCTGGAACGTTCTAGATCTGCACCGATCACCTGTTTCTTCGCCTGAGCAGCTCGACAATAATAATACGTGAGACAGTAAATAAAAACGCGACAAAGGGTGGGGACCGATCGTACGTCCTGTTACTGTCACCGTCGGTGCCTGTGTGCTTGAGACTCCGAAACAAGCTCCACAACGTCCGCACCTTCACATGGCGGGGAGGGGCGTCCAGCTGCGAAGACGCAGCAGCAGATGTGGACACATCTAGTGACAAGGGCCTTACTTAGGATGCTCAGTGCGGGTTCTGCCAGCTCGACTCGGTTCCAAGCGCTCATAAATGACCAGAGCCACCTCTTTGGAGCTCTCACTGTGTCCGAGGCACTGCGCCTACCCCAGCTTTTCAGAGCTCCAAGCCACGGTCCCTCCAGCAAGCAGGGTGTCTGCCCGCCAAAGCACTCAGGCCCGAGGCTGCTGCCACCACACTGTGCGCTCTCGAGGTGTGGCCACACGTTCTCGAGTTTTCTCTGCATTTACACGGGCAGTGGCTGTGTGTACCCAACCCAAACTTCCAAGCCATCGCCCAGTAGGAAAGAGCCCCACGTGGTTATGAAGTCAGCAAAGCACACTGGACACATGGCACCTCGCTCCGCAACGCAGCTAAGAAATCGACATCTGCAAAACCATGGCAGCCAAAGACCGCTCCGGGAAACTGCAGGGCCCGGTGACCGCAGAGGCGCTAATTCAAGGAATGGACGCTGGCAGGCCCTCAGGTGAAGCACTGCACGGGGCCACCAGAGACACGACTATGACCTTGGCAATGAGACCGTTACTGCAGTAAAAAGCAGAACCGTTCACCGAGCTCTCGCTCACTCACGGCCGGGGGGCATTGTACTGGTGACCTCCGTCTCTACCGCAGCCACGGACGCCTCTCCGTGAGGTCCCAAAGCTGTGTCGGAGCTGCGCTGAGCGTGAGTAAGGCTCTCCCGGAGCCTCCTTCCCTGGGGACGTGCCGTCAGCCCCCGCCGCCAGCAGGTTGCTGGGCATGGCTGGCCCCCGATGCTGCTGCCTCTGGTTTTGCATCTGCCGGGGGAGGGAGGAGGCAGGCGTCCCCTGTCGGGCCATCAGTGGTAGGACAGGGCCCCAGTGGGCGGGGTTACACTCGCGGAGTGCCGTCCCGGGGCAAGCCATGTCTCTGAGGCTGGGGGCAGAAATCTCTGCTACGTGTGTCTTCCGTTCCAGCCGTGCCCGTTCGCTCCAGCCACCATGACAAGGCGCCACAGACGCGTGGCTTAAGCAGCGGAAGTCCACGTTCTCACAGTTCTGGAGGCCGGACAGCCAAGATCAAGGCCATGGCAGAGTTCGG
>NW_011889039.1:204402-206201 GCF_000151845.1 Pteropus vampyrus | reverse complement strand
GGAGCTGCGCTGAGCGTGAGTAAGGCTCTCCCGGAGCCTCCTTCCCTGGGGACGTGCCGTCAGCCCCCGCCGCCAGCAGGTTGCTGGGCATGGCTGGCCCCCGATGCTGCTGCCTCTGGTTTTGCATCTGCCGGGGGAGGGAGGGGGGCAGGCGTCCCCTGTCGGGCCATCAGTGGTAGGACAGGGCCCCAGTGGGTGGGGTTACACTCGCGGAGTGCCGTCCAGGGGCAAGCCATGTCTCTGACGCTGGGGACAAAAATCTCTGCTACGTGTGTCTTCCGTTCCAGCCGTGCCCGTTCGCTCCAGCCACCATGACAAGGCGCCACAGACGCGTGGCTTAAGCAGCGGAAGTCCACGTTCTCACAGTTCTGGAGGCCGGACAGCCAAGATCAAGGCCATGGCAGAGTTCGGCTTCCCATGCGGGGTCTCTTTCTGGCTCGGGGATGGCTTCCTTGTCACTGTGCCTTTCCCCAGTGTGTGCCTAGAGACTCGTCTCTCGTTTGTCTTCTTCCCAGGACACCAACCCTATGGGATCAAGACCTCGCCCTTAAGAATTCATTTCACCTTGATTAGCGCCTTAGAAGACTTTTCAGCCAACATCTATTGAAGGCTGACTCTGTGCCAGGAAACGTGAGCAGGTTAAATTTGTAATAGAAATTAGTATTGAGATTTGAATCGACTTAAACATAAAATTGGGTCTAAACCATTATGAAAATTAAAATTATGGAAGAGAAACCAACTGTTATGATTCCTAAAAAAAAAAAATCAACAGTACCAGAAAATAACACTATTTTAAATAAAAATAGGCTGAGGCTAAAATCTCTGGACGCCGATCGAAAGGCAGAGAGGCGGCGGTGGAAATAAATTTGCAAGGCGTGTGGCATGCTGCTGTCCCTGTGTAACTTGGGGTCTTCAAGATACTGCATTAATAACCCGAGGACTAGAAGCATAGTTTTTCAAGGGTGGAATCGCAGTGGACACCTCCCCAAACACACGTCAAGAGCCCACGCCTGCGGCGGCCTCTGAGAGCCCCTCGCGTGGGAATCTTCACGCCTGGCTCCTCCGCACGCTTGGCCCGTGTCCCCCTAGATGCCTCTTCCTCCCATAGGGTGGTCAGAGGTGAGTCGGTCCCATCGCTCAGTCCCTGAGGAAGGGCCCTCTGAGACCTCGGCTCAGGGCTCCACAAAACCTGTCCCCTGTCCTGTGTCCACAGTTTGTTGCTGTTCCAAGGACTTGCCATTCACAGCTACGAAATGAACTAGATAAAATTTACTGCATTCATTTTTAAGTGAAATTTATGGGGAAAATGTTTCCTAAACGAATGGAGTAAGTAAAACTCCACAAGACTCTCAGTTAGAAAATGTGTCTGGGAACAAGAGAAAGAGAAACGTGTGGACTTTCTCTTCCCTGTTCGATGTCTACGTTCCGTTTTCATGCTGCGAAGAGGGACACATTCTACACCACGGTGACATTCCGCTTCATTTCTCTTCTGACTAGGACAAGTTGATTCTACTCATTTCCACCCATGTAGTTCTACGTAGGCAATTTATTTTAATTGGAAGGGTAGAGCTTAGAATATATTATATAATCTAGGAAATATTGATTTTACATTAATGTACAAAAACACTGTTATCTTCAACGCTCTCCTGGGCTGACATCATTGGAAAATTATAAAAACGAGATAGGGGTAAGTCTCATCAGAGCCATGTTTGGCAGCCTGACTATTGTCAAATAGAATTTGTGACATTCCAATTGATTCATACATTTTTACTTACTTTGGTAAGTAAATTTTAACAGTC
>NW_011889039.1:203527-203967 GCF_000151845.1 Pteropus vampyrus | reverse complement strand
TAAATAAAAATAGGCTGAGGCTAAAATCTCTGGACGCCGATCGAAAGGCAGAGAGGCGGCGGTGGAAATAAATTTGCAAGGAGAGTGGCATGCTGTTGTCCCTGTCTAACTTGGGGTCTTCAAGATACTGCATTAATAACCCGAGGACTAGAAGCATAGTTTTTCAAGGGTGGAATCGCAGTGGACACGTCCCCAAACACACGTCAAGAGCTCACGCCTGCGGCGGCCTCTGAGAGCCCCTCGCGTGGGAATCTTCACGCCTGGCTCCTCCGCACACCCGTGTCCCCCTAGATGCCTCTTCCTCCCGTAGGGTGGTCAGAGGTGAGTCGGTCCCATCGCTCAGTTCCTGAGGAAGGGCCCTCTGAGACCTCGGCTCAGGGCTCCACAAAACCTGTCCCCTGTCCTGTGTCCACAGTTTGTTGCTGTTCCAAGGACTTGCC
>NW_011889039.1:200346-203477 GCF_000151845.1 Pteropus vampyrus | reverse complement strand
CTCTAATGCATTTGCAGGCCGCACATCTCACAGCTACAGCAACAGAAGTCTGCTCGAGAGATTTGCTTCTGTAGAAAATGTCTGAAAGTTAGTGAACTGCCCTTCGAGTCCTTTCGATGAGATGGGTATCTTGGATCACCATCGCCCTAACCATTTACCAGCTGCAACAGGTGTGTCACCAAGGTGCGCCGCTGCTCTCTCTGCCTGGATCCCGAATTTTCTAAGCCATGCGAGTGATTCTAATGCGACTGAAATACGGTTGTGACTCCTTTTTACTCCTTTCTGAACGAGCAAAAAAGCAAAGCTATTCAACTGACAACTTACCGGTCGCTTCCCGCACGTTTATCACTTTCTGCCCCCCTTTCCTTCTTCTTCCCTCCCTTCCCTCCTCCTCCCTCTCCTTCTCCCCGCCACCCCCATCTCATGCCCAAAGTAATAGATGAAAACCACCCCTCATTAAATAAAAATGATATAAAATCTTAAAAAAATCATAAAAACTCCTCCTCCATGTTTTCAGTCAGTGCGTCACCTAAATTAACTCAGAGACATGTACGAATTTTACAGAGGAATTCTCAGATGTGTTGCCCCTCCTAGTTTTTGATTATTTTTTTTTTCATTGCTAATAACAGCTACTACGGAAAGTAGTTATCCAACAGTCGTTTTGAGCTATGGAAAAGAAATAAATAAAAATGAGACAAAATTTATTTATAAACTAATATTCAGAAACATAGATGAGGTATATTGTTTTCAATATTTTTGATCCCACAAAATAAAATATCCGTCAGGGCATCAATAAATACAATGCATTTTAGCTGCGGAAAATTAATAAACTTTCAACATTAACCAACAGGATTTTGAAAGATAGCTACAGACTTATCGAGGTGGTCTGAGAGATAAATTGCGTTAAAAGACACAAAATCACTTTCGTGGTGCATCTTTCCATAGTAATCATACTTTGCGTGTAAAAATATATATATATATAAATATATATATATATATATATATATATATATATATATATATATATATATATATATAGCTAATTCACAAGAGCAGCGTGTTCTCTGCAGATGTACAGCGTGGTTAGAAACGGCCCTGGGAACTGGCGGGTCAATTTGGCGTTGAAACTGATCAAAGCCCCTTTCCGTGGCTCTCGCCTGGGGGAGAGGGGTGAACTTCAGTTCAGGTGGAGGGAGGAGCTAGTGTTTTCTGGGGTCTGGGTTCTATCCTCAGCTTCACTGGGAGGGGTACAGGCTGGACATCGCTCAGAAGTAATAGACTAGAGGCTGGGCCCAATTATGACACCCAGTAAATCAGCTCTCTTTTCTCCGCTCTGAAAATTCTTGTTCAAAGTACAGGCCTCCCCTCTCTACTTTAAACAAGTTGCATGAAGTTCACATGACGCAACTTGACTTTTACGAGAGACCTACCTTAGTACCTATTTTCATTCACCCAGAGAAATTCGGAGAGGATTTTCAGTTCTAAGAATAAAGGTGAATGTCTGAAACTAACATAAAATAATATTGAATGTCAACTATAATTGAAAAACCGAAAGGCGGGGGGAAGGGGAAGGGGAATGAGAGGTTCGGGCATCCAGGTGCAAAGCAAGCAGGTCCCGGGACGGGGCGTGGGCACAGGGGACGCCGCCAGAAACGATGGTGTGACCGCTCGTGGCGTCGGGCGGTGGCCGGGCGGCCCGTGGTGACGGCGTCTTTACATGTGTCCGTGTTGGGTAACTATGCTGTACACCTGAAACTAACACATCCCTGTACGTTAGCCGTATTTTAATAAAAATCACAAAAAAAGAAAGAGAGAGGAAGGTGGACGGCGAGCACGGTGGCGAGCCTGCCCTGCAGAGGCGCCGCGCCCCAGCAGGAGCCTGGCCGGCTCCCACTCTACGTCGCTGCTATTTTGGGTTTTCTGTGTCGCTTGGTGGGCTTGGCAGGTTCTTTTGGGCCTGGGGATGCTGAAGATGCTTCCACATAAATTAACGGTGATTGCTTCTTTGCTTTACAAATTGTTCCTGTGAGCACGTGGTTCCGTCTGCCTTTTGCAACGATATTAAGAATTATTCTGTAAAAACGACAGTTCTCACACGCTAAGCTGTGGTTTTGCGAATCTCTTGAAAGGACGGTCTCTCTGTGCTGCCGCCGACGTCGCATCCGCCATGCTGAGCTGCGGAGGCAAACGCCGTGGGTCGTGCCCTGAGCGACCACGCTCTGCTCTCGGGGGGCGGGGCGACCAGCATCACGAAGCTTCAGGGAAGCCCGCGACACCTGGAGAAGCTTCTAGTCCGGGAGAGAGTTTAAACGGGCCGCGTAAGTGTCACCCCGCAGCCCTCCCGTCACCGCCTGGGTGGCGTGGGTATCCGGGTTGGGAAGGGACACCTCCTAACGCAGGCCGGCTCACTCCTGGGACCGGATACCGTGGACACGATGCGGAGCACGGGGTGCGACACGCGGTGAGCACAGACCTGGTAAAGAGACACATAGATCGTCCCGAAGCAGAACCCACAAAACTGCCTCGGCCACGAACCGGATGAAAGGTGCACGTTGGCACCAAGGTGATCTCGAAGTCACTTTATCCTAACTGTGCGTGTGCGTGCATGTGTGTGCGTGTGTGTGCGTGTGTGTGCGTGCACAAATCTGCCCAGGTATATGCAGTAAAGAACAGATTCACACATCCAGACGCAGGTAACATTTATTTATAGCCCCTTCGCTTCCCTGTGTCTGAACGTTCATTTCCTAACGTGACCCTCCCAGAATTTTCCAGCACAGGGTGTTACGCGGCCCGGAGTGACAGGTGGGCAGTAAGAGAGAGAGTAAAATGCGTTGTCCGGGCCCCGCATGGCGGAGCTTTATACAAAATGAAGTGACTGATGTCCTGTCATATCACGGCGTTTGTTTGGAGGATGCAGTTCGCACCTCCCGATCACCTGAGTCGTGACCTACGGCAACGTGATGTGGGCCTGGCAGGCCTGGGCGCTGACCGCCGCCTCAGAGCCTCTCTTCCCACAGGGGAGGAGAAGTGTCCCGTGGGCTCGTCAGGGCAGGAAGGAGAGAGATGAGGTGTGAAATGTCTCAAACTTCCAAGGATGAAGGGCTCGGATAACATCTCATTTTCTCCGAGGC
>NW_011889039.1:198295-200296 GCF_000151845.1 Pteropus vampyrus | reverse complement strand
GACACCTGGAGAAGCTTCTAGTCCGGGAGAGAGTTTAAACGGGCCGCGTAAGTGTCACCCCGCAGCCCTCCCGTCACCGCCTGGGTGGCGTGGGTATCCGGGTTGGGAAGGGACACCTCCTAACGCAGGCCGGCTCACTCCTGGGACCGGATACCGTGGACACGATGCGGAGCACGGGGTGCGACACGCGGTGAGCACAGACCTGGTAAAGAGACACATAGATCGTCCCGAAGCAGAACCCACAAAACTGCCTCGGCCACGAACCGGATGAAAGGTGCACGTTGGCACCAAGGTGATCTCGAAGTCACTTTATCCTAACTGTGCGTGTGCGTGCATGTGTGTGCGTGTGTGTGCGTGTGTGTGCGTGCACAAATCTGCCCAGGTATATGCAGTAAAGAACAGATTCACACATCCAGACGCAGGTAACATTTATTTATAGCCCCTTCGCTTCCCTGTGTCTGAACATTCATTTCCTAACATGACCCTCCCAGAATTTTCCAGCACAGGGTGTTACGCGGCCCGGAGTGACAGGTGGGCAGTAACAGAGAGAGTAAAATGCGTTGTCCGGGCCCCGCATGGCGGAGCTTTATACAAAATGAAGTAACTGATGTCCTGTCATATCACGGCGATTGTTTGGAGGACGCAGTTCGCACCTCCCGATCACCTGAGTCGTGACCTACGGCAACGTGATGTGGGCCTGGCAGGCCTGGGCGCTGACCGCCGCCTCAGAGCCTCTCTTCCCACAGGGGAGGAGAAGTGTCCCGTGGGCTCGTCAGGGCAGGAAGGAGAGAGATGAGGTGTGAAATGTCTCAAACTTCCAAGGATGAAGGGCTCGGATAACATCTCATTTTCTCCGAGGCAGACCCCTCTCTAAAATTCAGGGTCCAGAGTCTTCTGTGACTGGCGTTCAAAGGGCCGATTGGGACATCGGCGCTGGGCATCTGGGACACACGCCTCTGAGAAGCGTCTCCGGCGGAGCCGAGCGCACAGCGTCTCTTCGCCGGGGGTCTGAAGCCATCTTCCCCTCATCGCACACGCAGGCCACACGCACCCCTCCCCAGGGGAGCGGGCCGGTCGGGCTCGACGATGCGTGCAGTGTGGATCAGTTAAACGGTAGTGTCAAAAAACGTGCTCGCTGGTAATTTTTATTTTCTTCAACTGCCTGAGATCATTTCACAATGAGAAGCTACAAAAAACTGAAGAGCGAAAATGACAGAATCGGAGGGAGCTACAGTCAGGCCTCTGCCTCCCCCAGGACCCAGGAGGGGACAGAGACACCCGTGCCGTGACATCTCCGCGGAGCCGCGCCACCCGGTCGGAGGCCTGGCCGCGGGGTAGCCCTGCCACGGCCCTGGCACCGGGCAGTCACCACGAGCACAGCCCCGCCTGCTCCCGGGCTCATCAAGGCTGGGTGAAGCCTGTCACCAACTTCTCCAGAGGAATCGCGAGTTGCTGAGAGCACTCGCACTAATACTGCTGCGAGATGGTGCTCATTACACAGACCGCCTCGCCTTAACATGCGCGCTCAGTGTGATCACATTTGCATGCAGCGCTTTCAAAAGCCCTCTTGGGTTTGTTGGGGTTTTTTTTTGATTCACCCTTTTGCTGTAGAGATCCCGCAAGACCCCAAGGACACCCTGGAAATGTGTGCTCACCCTTTTCTTCTCTCGAGTACCCCAAAGTGGCCACTCATGCAGTGTCTCATCGAAGATGTTATCAGACAGGAGAAATCCAGTCTGGAAACTAGGCAAATTAATTGTCACTAAGGATAATGATTGGACATAAGGACATACCGTGCAGGAGGGTCATCTGACATCTCGCTTGTAAATTTTCCAATACTCTAAGAAATTGACATAATTTCCAGGGGTTTGCATGAGTGTGTGCGTGTGCGTGTGTGTGCGTGTGTGTGTTTACTGAAACACTTTCAAAGCAGCCCCCTTCCTAGAGAGCATTAGTTAGTAAGACAGGGTCAGTGGCTGCCCTGTGGATTGGCAATTTTAC
>NW_011889039.1:194915-197702 GCF_000151845.1 Pteropus vampyrus | reverse complement strand
GGAGAAATTGGAAATAGTAACCAAAGCGATAGCAATCATGTTTAAAAATCTAGAATAAAATGCAACTTGGAAGGCGTTAGGGCGACAGAGGAACATTCGATTGTAAAAAGTTGGAACGGGGTCTCTCCAAGGCCCACAAGCACGAATCTACCGAAGGATGCCGTTCATTCTTCATTCACGCGTTCGACCTTGAACGAGCTCGGACGACGCGGGACAGGTGAAACCTCAGGACCGGCACGCGTGACCCAGCGACGTCGCGAGGCAAGGTCCGGGCAGACGCCAGCACGGCACAGCAGGGGCGCTGCCACATCGCCTCACTCAGCGGCGGCGAACTGCCTCGTCGCTCCTGGTCGTGGGTCAGGAACAAGAGCCCCCGTTGGCTGAGTGCGTTGCCTGTCGTCTTGCGTAGAGTCCGCATGCTTCCTGTGTACTGTATCATACACATCACGGTTAACCCCTGAAGTACCCTGTTATCTGCCCGACTCAGCTGAGACTTCAGCGGGATAAGTTGCTCACTCGCGCCAGGTGACACCCCATTCGCCTGCGATTAAATGGGTGCCCCCTTCTCTAACGTAACCATGCCGTAGCAGAAGGGTCACCTTCGCAGAGATCTTGCAAGGGACTAGCATATGGTTAAGAAGTGCGATTAAACATATTTGAAGAACTACATACTAATTAGCCACATTTCATACCATGGTTTCTTGTTTCATGAACTCATGGTTTAGGGCAGAGCAATATTATTTTATAAATTCTACAATATTCATGAAACGGGGTGGGCAGAGGATATGATAACATGTCCTCGGTCCCCCAGATATTATAATTATCAATGACTCCAAAGTGATTTGACACCGACGCAGTCAGAACTCACTAAGCGGGCAGGTTCCGTCCCTATGAAGGGTCAGTGGTCAGACAGGAATCAATACCTCAAGGGATGCCAAGGACGACTTACACACGGGGCAGAATCGGCCCCGATGGCCGGCCTCGCGGAACAGCTTTCCTGCTGAGTGGGCTGATACCGGTGCTGCCTCCGCAGGCCGGGGCCTCGTAGGACACTCAGAGGCTCCCGGCGAGAATGTCTCAGATTTCTACCGGCGATAATTCTTCTTCCTCCCCAGGCAGACAAGATAACACTTTTATCTGGGACCCTAACATCTCTTTTTCTGTCTTAATCTTTTCTCATCAATCACCTCAGCTCACCGTCCACGGGCGGGTCCAAGCGAACGGCACATTCCTCCTAGCCCTTCGTGGGGGAGGGGGTTCCACGAACTGCTACACTCTTCTGGATGCTGAGTGTGGTTCACTTGTTTTTAAAACCGTATCAATGGTCACCTCAGTGCTGCAGCCGAGCGAGCAAAGGCCGGTACCAGGAATGAGGCAAGTTCTGCCCGTTGCACTACTGACGGCTGCGGATGCCACCCAGCACTGACCCCGCAGTGTGAGGCAGATGATGCTGACCGTTGCTGACCCTGTTTGTGACACAGAGGATCGTTACCGACACAGAGCTCTGGGCGTGGCACAGGTGACGCTAATCAACACTGGGACTTCAGTGTCCCACGGGTAGATCACATGAAGCATAGAAAGGGGTTCTTGAGCCCAGAGTCCTAAGGGTTCATCTACTGAGACAAAAGAGGGGTACCCAAGTGTGCTTCGGGCCAGTAGGAGATCATAACGCAAGGCTAGATTACGGCAACGCGGGTGCAGCCTGAGTCCCCCTCAGGGGGCAGGGAGGGGGCTCGAGACCCCCTGAAGAAACTTCTGCAAGAAACTGGGTGCGGGGAACACTTTAGGTTCAAGATTCCAGCCCGGTGGGGCAGGGCTGGGGCAGGTCGAGGGTCGCGCCAGAAAAGATTACAGGCAAGCGAAGATCTGAACTCGATCGATCGTGGAGAGAGGGGAGATCGTGAGATGCCTTGTGCACAGAAGTGCTCACACTCCGTGGCTTCCACAAACATTAGCTCGGGCTGCGGTGTGCAAGACAAAGTAGAAGACATAAGCGACCGAACGGCCTTCGGGCGGTGGGCTGGGCGCCTGGCGTGAGCCCCAGAGCCCACCCATCTCGGCTGCCGACGGACGGGGCGCAGTGACCAGCTGACCCGGGAAGCGGAGGTGGGCAAAGGGACACTCCGCCGTGGCACCAACCAGATGGGCACGAGGATGCTGAGCCCGTCGGCCAAAGTGGAAACACAAGAGACAGGACTTTTCTTCCTAAGTGGAGAATTATAGATGACGCAACATGTTTTAGACATTTCGAGTCTTAAGAGTAAGTGGAATAACCAGGGAAAACGGTTCGGGAAACGAGGAGACGGGGGGCAGGGCAGCCAGAGGAGCTCCGAGTCGGGCATGCACCCCGTGATCTGCCACCCGAGGCCAGGGAGGGGGACGAGGTTGGTCGGAAGAACCAGCAGAAGAGGAGAAAGGGTTTGGGGACAAAACGTGGCCTAGAGGCTGAACCGTCCCCGAGGGGGCCTGGGAGAGGGCACCCCAGGGAGGAGACAGAGTGGGGCGTCGGCCGGGGCCCCCCGCCCAGCCTGCCCTCCGTCCACTGGGCCGTTCACTCTTTAAAACAATTCGCATCGAGTCGGCGTCTTTATCAGAGTTTTTAAACAAATGCATGAACACGCCCCTGGATGTTTGGTTCCCCCCGTAGGATGTGGGGCGCACGCCACGAAGGCGGGTGCCAGAGGGGGCCGCCCCCCTCGCTCCATCCGGAGTGTTTTCAGGGGAAGAGAGGGTGGTTTATGTCGGTGTCACCAAGAGCTGTAGAAGGCTTCCGAGGCCACCCAGGCC
>NW_011889039.1:189954-194865 GCF_000151845.1 Pteropus vampyrus | reverse complement strand
CACCTCAGTGCTGCAGCCGAGCGAGCAAAGGCCGGTACCAGGAATGAGGCAAGTGCTGCCCGTTGCACTACTGACGGCTGCGGATGCCACCCAGCACTGACCCCGCAGTGTGAGGCAGATGATGCTGACCGTTGCTGACCCTGTTTGTGACACAGAGGATCGTTACCGACACAGAGCTCTGGGCGTGGCACAGGTGACACTAATCAACACTGGGACTTCAGTGTCCCACGGGTAGATCACATGAAGCATAGAAAGGGGTTCTTGAGCCCAGAGTCCTAAGGTTCATCTACTGAGACAAAAGAGGGGTACCCGAGTGTGCTTCGGGCCAGTAGGAGATCATGACGCAAGGCTAGATTACGGCAACGCGGGTGCAGCCTGAGTCCCCCTCGGGGGGCAGGGAGGGGGCTCGAGACCCCCTGAAGAAACTTCTGCAAGAAACTGGGTGCGGGGAACACTTTAGGTTCCAGCCTGGTGGGGCAGGGCTGGGGCAGGTCGAGGGTCACGCCAGAAAAGATCACAGGCAAGCGAAGATCTGAACTCGATCGATCGTGGAGAGAGGGGAGATCATGAGATGCCTTGTGCACAGAAGTGCTCACACTCCGTGGCTTCCACAAACATTAGCTCGGGCTGCGGTGTGCAAGACAAAGTAGAAGACATAAGCGACCGAACGGCCGTCGGGCGGTGGGCTGGGCGCCTGGCGTGAGCACCAGAGCCCGCCCATCTCGGCTGCCGACAGACGGGGCGCAGTGACCAGCTGACCCGGGAAGCGGAGGTGGGCAAAGGGACACTCCGCCGTGGCACCAACCAGACGGGCACGAGGATGCTGAGCCCGTCGGCCAAAGTGGAAACACAAGAGACAGGACTTTTCTTCCTAAGTGGAGAATTATAGATGACGCAACATGTTTTAGACATTTCGAGTCTTAAGAGTAAGTGGAATAACCAGGGAAAACGGTTCGGGAAACGAGGAGACGGGGGGCAGGGCAGCCAGAGGAGCTCCGAGTCGGGCATGCACCCCGTGATCTGCCACCCGAGGCCAGGGAGGGGGACGAGGTTGGTCGGAAGAACCAGCAGAAGAGGAGAAAGGGTTTGGGGACAAAACGTGGCCTAGAGGCTGAACCGTCCCCGAGGGGGCCTGGGAGAGGGCACCCCAGGGAGGAGACAGAGTGGGGCGTCGGCCGGGGCCCCCCGCCCAGCCTGCCCTCCGTCCACTGGGCCGTTCACTCTTTAAAACAATTCGCATCGAGTCGGCGTCTTTATCAGAGTTTTTAAACTAATGCATGAACACGCCCCTGGATGTTTGGTTCCCCCCGTAGGATGTGGGGTGCACGCCACGAAGGCGGGTGCCAGAGGGGGCCGCCCCCCTCGCTCCATCCGGAGTGTTTTCAGGGGAAGAGAGGGTGGTTTATGTCGGTGTCACCAAGAGCTGTAGAAGGCTTCCGAGGCCACCCAGGCCATGCACGTGACCCTGAAGGGCGGTTAGGGAAGGGAAGGCGAGAGGCTGGCACCGCAGCTGTGCTGTCCCCGGGAGGCTGTGCTGTCCCCATGAGCCTGTCCCGCCAGCCGGGGCAGCCCCGCGGCTCTCCGGGCAGGTGAGGCTCAGAGCTGGAAGGCCACGGCCAGCCACGGAGTCTCAGCAGAGCGCCCCGAGTGTGGGGCAGGATGCACACCTTGGGCCTGGACGCTGCCCATCCAGCCTTGCCGGAAGTCTCCTGGACACCTGGGCTTGGGGGTGAGACCAGCAGCCTGGACAGGTAACAGAGAAGCGCATCCTAAAGAAACGATGAAGCGAACTTACTCACTCAGTTCATGGGGCCGCCTCTCATCTTCCCCACGCACATGGTGGCGACGCCCCAGCGTCCCCCACGAGCGCTGGGTGGAAGCACATTCGCCGTGTTTCTCTGCCCACGGGAGGGGAGCTTCACTGTTCACTATCTCAATTTGCCCCAAAAAAGAGCCAGTTGTTTAATTCCTCCGACATTCACCACACGGCCCTCCTCCCCTCACAAAGCCCTCCCTGCCCACAGAGCCAGTCCCAGCCCCCGCCCCCTCCCGTGGCTGCTGCCAGAACGGAGATGACTCTGCTCAGTGTCACTCGTCAGGTGACCCAGCTCCTGTCAGCGGTTCACAGGGGCCTTTGGCCGGGGGTGATGAGATGCCGTCCGCGTGCAGCAGGGAGGTTGAGCTGCCTTTGGAGTTTTGCGAGTTGCAAAGGGAAGGTGATCTCAGGGTGACACATTGCCCGTCTGCGTGGGGAGTGGGGTTGGCATTTGACGGGCAGCGTAGAACAACTCCAATCGGGGGGCACAGCCCCCCCCGAGAAGAGGTTCTCCTGTCAGGACTCGTGGAGCAGACATTTTCATTTTTCTGTCTCGTAACCATCTGGACTTTTCTCAAGTCTGCCTTGTGAAGGCTAAATAAGTAAATATAAGACCAGCCACTGCAGCAAGCAGGTCACGCCACCTGTCACCGTTCGCCTGATCATTCATCGCACGGAGCTCGCGGTCCCTCTGTGTGTTAGGGTTACAGCCCGCAATTTCCACCAATCGTGTTCATTATTTAAATGAGACAAATGGGGTGCTGTCAAGGAGCAAGACCCCAGCGGCATTATTATTCTGGCCTAGTGTAAACTGGCATGACCCGTCCGGGGTCTCTAACTGCGAGGGGGAAGTGTCGGGCCGTCGAGGTGACGGCAGGCTCCCCATAAATCAGGCGTTTCAGACGTTACGATGACTTTTATTAAAGAGCAAATGGATTTCTTGACATTAGGCTTTTATACACACCAGTCAGTAAATGTAAATGCAGCTGCCTTCCCCTAAAGAGACGCAACCAATTCGGCTCCTGTGAGCGCCGAGGGAAAAGCAGCTCAGTTTCCCGAATGCAGCCGGTGTCTGCTCAGCGTGCGCCCGTGATGCGTCGTCACAGAGACAAAGGCACAGGTGACGGACCTGTGCTTCACCCCAGCAAGGAGCCGTGCAGCCGTCATTACTGACCACGCACCACCATGGCAGCCTCTACCCAAAAGGTGACGTCACGCATCCCATTGCTTTAAATCGTGATTGAAATATGTCCTGGCGTCAACAGGCTACAGTAACGAGACGACAAAGATGCGATCGTTTTTATTGCTTCTACTCCGCTCCGAATAACGCCCTCCGTCCGCAGCCTTGCCACACTCGATTAGCCAGCTGTTGTGTACTAGGTTTTCTGTTATTTTTTTTCTTGATCTGTACCATTTTCTTTAATCAAGTGTGGGAAACGAAACGCGTTTTTAAAAATAACTTGTCGTTTTATAAACCTGTGATGATTTGTTTACATTCTGGAATGTTGAACATAAACTCGGAAGATTTCGGGCAATATACTAGTGGAGGTTGACGAAATTCCTAAGAAACAAGAATTTACACCTAAATGAGTGTTCAGTGCAGAAATATCATCTTCAGAAGTTATAAAATATCTACGTAGAATACAAATCGGGAGAATTTTGTAATTGTTAAAAGGAGAATGTTTAAATCGTAACTTTATTTTTATACGGAGACGGAGACATTCTCTGGATCACGGCTGAGATGTCTTTCCACATAAATATTTCTCTCGGCCCCGGAAAAGATCACGGTTTTTGTTCTAATCGGTAAAAGATGGAGACAAACTGTGAAAGACTGATCCTCGATCCTATCGTGTAACAATTCAAAGCCCTGGGAGGAAATATATATATATATATATACACACGGAAGATCTCAGGGAAAAAACAGGTGTGTCCCCGAGTCTGACGTCAGGAACATCTCCTCGGGGGCCAGTGCCACCTCAAGGGACCATCCGTGACGACAGGAAGAAACAACGTCACAAGCGCTTCTCTCATGTTGAGGATCTGGGGGTGACCGAGCCCTGTGCTAAACTGCTTGAGGCCGCAGAAAATAGAAGGCCACCTAGTGTCCCCCAGAACCCCGACACGTGGGGTTCTAAGTCCCAGCTTCACGGTGAAGGCGCCGAGACCCAGAGAGGTTAGAGGTCCTGTCCCCGTGTGCGAACACCCAGGGGGCGACGGGAAGGAGCGAGTTCGACGTTCCGGCGCCTCGTCTGGTGGGATTTCTGCTGGATTTACCTCGACGGCTAGACGGGCTTGGGCGCCATTCGCAAACACGCCACACTCTGGCGAAGCGGCCCCTGGCACGGGGCGCCTGAAATCTGTGCGGTGACGAAGAATGCTTGGGGTTTACCGCGCGGGGACCTTCTGCAGAGAGGGGCTCCCTCGGGACTGGACTCTGGGAGGAAACGTCCCCCAGAGGGAGCTCAGGACGTGCTGGCCCGTCAGTCAACGGAAACACTTCCTTGAGCAAGGCAGCGTCTTCAAAGCCACGACGAGCGACACGTCCTAGATCGGGTCTTTGTTGTGACACTTACTCTCTCTTGGGGGAGGGTGGCCGGCCACTCTATTGGGGTCCTCTGCTGCCATTTGTAGAGTGCCCCGTAACTTGGCACAGGCTCTGGCACGGAGAAGGCTCAGACTAAAATGAACGCACCCTAAATGTGCTTAAAAAGGTGACACCTGGGGCTTACGTGTCAATTTTTGAGACACCACGAGTAGGTGTTTCTGCATACGCCACTTTATTAAATGCGCATATAAAAACCGACGTTCTTTCCCACAGGTGCATCTCCTACTTCCTCTTTGAAAGAAAAGGCTCGAGGCCCTGCGCTGGCGCTTCCTCAGCGGGACCGGCCAGCCGGTGCTCAGGTGGGGTCGAAGAGGGAAGCCACCCGTCACCCCTTCCAAACACAGCCCCACATTCCTCTCTGCATAGGCTGCTCTCGACTCTGAGGAAAGCCAGCTCTTCGTCCTCCTCGAATCCAGGTCCCTGTTCCCGGCGTGAGTCTAGCTGGCGAAGGAAGACGGACAGGCCCCACTGACCCGCGGGTTTCATTCTT
>NW_011889039.1:185248-188984 GCF_000151845.1 Pteropus vampyrus | reverse complement strand
TCTTCCAGACATCCGCATCTGTTTTGCATTAGAAAACTTTTGAACTAACACAACATTTAATGACCTTGACCCTGTTTCTTGTAAACTAACACACCGGTGGTTGATCATGGAATTTGGCTGGCCTCGTCCCGGTCACAGTAAGACGTCGCTGCACGTTCTCCGCTGTCCTTCGTCACCGAAGCTGACACTATGGGATATCGCAGCCCGATTCTGCTCCCCGAGCCCAGGGCCCAGGGGAGAGGAGCAGAGTCCCTCGTATCCGCGTCACTCCAGGCTCTCATCTGACACAGAGATGTCACAGGTTCCCCGTCTCCTCCCGGAGCGATGAGGAGGCATTCTCCCTGCGAGGCCGGAGTGAACAAAGGCAGGAAGAACGGACTCTGCGAGGGACGGACGGGGGTCATTGTCCTGCCCCGATACTTGGAAGCTCCACTGAAGCACGTCATCACAGTCGTGCAGGGCTGGCCGTCTGTCCCCAGCTCTGGCGGTGGCTTCTTCTCCCCGGTTCTGACACCTGCTTTCCGCCCCAGCCTGCTGGCACGTGGGCTTGCTCCGCCTCCAGGAAACCACTATCTGAGATGCATCCTTTGAAAGCCGCCATCCTTAGACCCTGTTTATTTTTCCTACGGCCCATGTAATTACTGCTTGGAATTACGCCTTACATTTACGTAACCGTATGTTTGAGGTCTTCCCCTCGAATGGGATCGCTCCGATCCCCCGGTTTCCCGTGGTCCCAGACAGACTCCAGGTGTCCGTCAGATGCGTGAACCATTAATTTGGGGTTGCCAAACGCCGATTCCCAGGGCCCCAGAAAGCGTTCCGTCTCTCGCCAGTACAGGGTCTGCGTCTTCGCCGAGCTTCGCCCTCTGCTTATGTCCCCTACGCTTCCGCGACCGCCCGGACACGGGGCCGATGGCGCGTCCGGCCCCTCCGTGACTGATTCCGACGCCTCTTTCCCTCCTGACGATGGGTTATTTCTTCCTGCGCGTTTTCCGTACCTAGTCATTTTTGTATCACGTGCTCTCTGCGGTGTAAGGAGTTTGAGTTCAGCACACTTCCTCTAGACTTCGCTGAATTTGTTCATACAATGACACGTCTGGCAAGTGACCTCGGGCCTGTGGGATCTGAGTCACGGGAATTCCATAAGGTCTGAAAGAGTGAGCGGCCCCAGAATCACGTTCGACCTCATTTAAAGAAAAGTCCCCTTACTTTTTAAAAGTCCTTTCCCTACATTACTTCATCCCAGTTACCCCGGTGGTACCCTGTGGATCAGCACCCTTCCCCTTACTCCCTTCAACACCCCCAATCTGTTCATCCTGGGACCGCCTCCCAGACTCTCGCCTCTGATCCTGCCTCTGGGGGAACGAACCGCAGACGTCGACACGCCCGAGTCTTCCCGTACGCTCCTCCTCAGCCCCTCCGTCTGCGTAGAAATCGGTCCCATGATTAAAGTTTAACTTCTATTCTAATTCTCCCCTTAAAGCTTTACCACTACCCTAGCGTGTACTTACGAGGGTCCTGACAAACCCAACGTGCGCTCATCAAAGTCATCCTAACGCGCGTCCTCTGTCGCTCTGTTGACACCAAGAATTTCTATTTGAAAAATATCTTCACACTTTTTAAAATATATCTTCCCGTCTTCCACTCAATAGGACACTAAATACAATGAAGGACCTCAGCTATATCTCCTGAGATTTCATAGGATATGAGACTCTTTGAGAAAATTTCTATGAAGCAGATAATTAACATAATAATGCATTGCTACGTGTTGATGGAACTAATTTTAATGAAAAACTATTTGTCATTGTTAAATGTCAAGTCATTTTAGTTGTCTTGTGATTGCAATGCCACATCAGACACAAAAAGGGAAATGAGGAATGGTTCTATGTAAGAATCGATGATGTGAGTTAATTGCCAATGAATGGAGTAAGTCATTCCATTTTGTGAATTTATAACAACGTGGCTTCCATCTCCACTTTCTAGAGTTCCCCAAATCTAGTGGCTGTCTCATCAAGTTGTATTAGGATGAACAAGTGTCTAATCCTGTTTCCTATTGTTTGTTTCAGAAGCAGCTTACGTATGCATTCAGACATCGCTAAGTCAACTCTAGTTGAAGCCCTAATCAATTAGGATGGTTTTCTTTTTAACTACATTCTAATGGATAGTAAGGTCAGCGAATTGGTTGGATCATTTCATCAATTCATGCATTTATTCACTGAACAGAGATCTCTCAGAAACCTACTCTGTGTCCCCATGGAGCTATCGACACAGAGGAGGGACGCAGCCCCGTCCTCATGGAGCTCCAGTCAGAGCCTCCTCTCTTGATCTGGTCCATAAACATGTGATTTTTTGTCTTGGGACTTTACAGACAAGAGCTTTGGTAAAATTTTGATTGTGGAAGAATTGAAAACAGACATGAGATTTTTTTTTCTGTAATTATCAAGAAACATAAAAGTTCAGGTATGGACATTTTTTTATTTTTGGTTCCAACAAAATTCACCAACAAATCAAAAGCAGAACACGGATATTTAATTACCTATGGCCAGCCCCACGTCTAGGGACCCATTTGAAGGTAGAAATAAGAGAAAAACATCATCCATTTTAGACTGCACTATATAGATGGACAAAAGCATCTTAGAAAAGGAGAGAGGTATTCGTAGTGGAGACAGATGAGGCTGTCGGGTCCCTTATTTCACGCATCTGGAATGTTCTACTCAGTATGGACAGGAGCTGAGGGTGGCGCTATAACCACCTCAGGAAGCCCAGTCCAGGCCAAGGCCACACGTGCTTAGAAACCTCGCTGCTCATTTTCTGCGGGGGGCTGTGCTTTGCTCGTCTTTTGAATGCTTAGTCTCTAAATAGCAACGCAGTATTTGGGAAATGCAGTGCTCAAGACAAGAGGGTATGTGTGTGTGACAGCAATGAGTTCAGGGAGACTCTCTGTGCGGGGTAAATTTTCTATTCTGCACACTTTTTGGACTCCAGGGATGAAGGGATGCGCGGGGCCGCGGCCGCACACACAGACCGCGAGGGCGGAGAGGGTAGATGGAAGGCGGAGGGAATGAGCGGCGAGGGGGGCGGAGGGAAAAGGCGTGCGGGAGGGAGGAGAAGGGAAGGTCCTGCACGAAAGGCCCTTGCGAGGGGGACGTGTGTCGGTGAGGGTCGCGCCTGGCCGTGCATGATGGAGGCACGGAGGACAACGCTCGAACGGGAGATTTTTCAAATAAAAATTGTGCGTATTTAAGGTGTAGAGCATGATGTTTTAACAAGCATACACGCTGTGAAACGAGTTCTCCTGCCGAGCCAACTCCTCACTGTCACTGTGTGCGTGTGCGTGTGCGTGTGCATGCGTGTGCGTGCGTGTGCGTCCATGTACATGTGTGTGTGCGCGTGTGCGTGAACGCCTGCGATCCACTCTATTAGCAAATTTCCAATGTACAACACCGTATTACCAGCTGCAGCCACCATGCAATGTATTAGAACCCTAGAACCCACCTGTCTTACAAACCGAAACTTTATACCTTTTGACCAACATCTCCCCGTGCCCCGCCCCCGCTCAGGCCCTGGGGACCAGCCAGCAGCCTACCCTTCGGTTCTGCCACTCCAACGTTTTTAGATTCCACGTGTAAGCGAGGCCATGTAATATTTTTTATTCTGTGTCTGGCTTACTTTACTTTTGCATTTATATTCAAATGAAATGAAATCAATTTCTTGAAAATACTACCATCCCATGTTC
>NW_011889039.1:182777-185198 GCF_000151845.1 Pteropus vampyrus | reverse complement strand
AGGGAAAAGGCGTGCGGGAGGGAGGAGAAGGGAAGGTCCTGCACGAAAGGCCCTTGCGAGGGGGACGTGTGTCGGTGAGGGTCGCGCCTGGCCGTGCATGATGGAGGCACGGAGGACAACGCTCGAACGGGAGATTTTTCAAATAAAAATTGTGCGTATTTAAGGTGTAGAGCATGATGTTTTAACAAGCATACACGCTGTGAAACGAGTTCTCCTGCCGAGCCAACTCCTCACTGTCACTGTGTGCGTGTGCGTGTGCGTGTGCATGCGTGTGCGTGCGTGTGCGTCCATGTACATGTGTGTGTGCGCGTGTGCGTGAACGCCTGCGATCCACTCTATTAGCAAATTTCCAATGTACAACACCGTATTACCAGCTGCAGCCACCATGCAATGTATTAGAACCCTAGAACCCACCTGTCTTACAAACCGAAACTTTATACCTTTTGACCAACATCTCCCCGTGCCCCGCCCCCGCTCAGGCCCTGGGGACCAGCCAGCAGCCTACCCTTCGGTTCTGCCACTCCAACGTTTTTAGATTCCACGTGTAAGCGAGGCCATGTAATATTTTTTATTCTGTGTCTGGCTTACTTTACTTTTGCATTTATATTCAAATGAAATGAAATCAATTTCTTGAAAATACTACCATCCCATGTTCACTGTGGACTTATTCATAACAGCCAAGACATGGAAACCACCCAAGTGTGTCTACAAAAGAGCAGATAAAGAAATTGCTAGATCTCTCTCTCTCTCTCTCTCTCTCTCTCTCTCTCTCTCTCTTCCCTATCCCTATCCATCTCCATAGCTATATCTATACCTAATGGAAGATTATTCAACCTTGAAAAAAGAAAGACATTCTGCCACTAGTGACGACATGGATGAACCTGGGGACATTACACTAAGTGAAGAGAGTTGGGTTTTGACAGAGGTTAGGATGTAGGAGACTTTCCCTTCGTAACACACAGAGAAGCGAACTGCGGCCCCTGACACAAATCCGGTCTCCGACCTGTTCCCGTGAACAAAGTTTTATTGGAACACGGCCACGCCCATGCTTAGCAACTTCCTGTGGCCGCTTTTCCGCTGCAGCGGTGGAACCGAGTGGTTGCGACGGGGACCCCAATGTCTACAAAGCCACAATACCCGCTCGCTGGCTCTTCGCAGATGGCACCGCCACCCCAGGGTCACACGATTCTGGATGGTGCCAACCAGAGCAGGCGCCGGCCCCTCAGCTGCCCCTCACTTGTGCTCCCCGGGGTGTGGGCCCACCACGTGGCCCGGGAGACGTTCCGGCCACCGCGTCGCATTTCAGGGGGCAAGAGGAAGCGGGAGGGGAGGAGGTGCCAAGAGCACGTGCCACCATTTGTAAAGGGCATTCCCCTCGAAGCTGCCACAAGGACACTTACGTTCCTCGCCAGAGCTTGGTCGCGTGGGCATATTGAGCCGCGAGGAAGCTGAGAAATTCCCTTGCCCCAGGTGACATAACCCCAGCTAAAACTAAGTCTCCTTAGCAGGAAGCGATGACACAAGGCAAGGAGGTGATCTGAGTTCAGAAGTCAATTCTCTTGAACAAAAATCGAAGAATATTGTCTGGTATTGTCTATTAAGATGCTAATAGTGGTTGACCAAAGTTTACATAAATACAAACAATTCTAGGCTTAGCAGAATAAACCAGCACGCGAATGCCCTCCCATCTTCTGCCCCAGGCGCTCTGAGAGCCATGTCTTCCTCACCCCTTCAGCACAGTTATAACAGATTCTTGCCCATTTCCTCCCGATTTTTCTTAGAGAAAAACCTGTCACAGAAATACTTGAACATTAGAGCAAATTTCAGACTATAATTTATAGAACACCACATATCACAGAGGTAGCATCGTAGCCGTTCCTTCGTAAATGTCATAGACACCTTCCATTATATGCTGGCAATGTGTAGGAAGGACATTTCAAAACATAAATTATGAGGACCCTTAAAACGTGTAATACTTTACAGACAGTGACGCTTTACGGGGCGGCCGTGATTTTTCATGTAAATACGGGCCTAATGCCTTTTCAAAGCACTGCTTCATCTTCCCAGCCACCGGCGACAACTCTAAGGCACGTGGATGCCTTGACGTCATGTGAGACCCTGTGAGAACGGCTTCGCGTCCACAGGCTGCTGGATTCGGGTGGGCGGTTCGCGTGGGCACACCACTGGCTCCCCCCGCAGGCCCCTCTCGGTGAGGCCGGGGGTCGGGTAGCGGGGCAGGTGCATCCCGGGCGGGGCCGGGGTCCCAGCACTAAGCTCCCTCTGCCCATCTCCTGCCCCTCCCCGGAGGACACTGGCCTCTCCTGACTCCATGTGGACTGTCGCAGTTTGAATCAGTTGTCCACAACGCCACTCGTGACTTAATTTGTCCCCAGAAAGAAGCAGAACCATCCAAGTGGCTGT
>NW_011889039.1:178083-181247 GCF_000151845.1 Pteropus vampyrus | reverse complement strand
GAGGCCCGGGGTCGGGCCGCACAGTCCCACCGGCCAGCACCGCCCCGGCCGGCAGGCGACCCCGCTTCTGCCCGGGAAGTGTTTCTGCGTCCGGCGCTTCCGCCGAGCGGAGCCCGCGTGCTGAGGCGCTGCCCTGTCGCCAGAAGGGTGTTTGCTGCGGTTTCACCAGCCCCCAGAGGTGCAGAGAGGGACGCCGAGCACGTGGCTGTCATCGGGACAGGATGAAAGTGGAGCCGGCGTATTTCAGTAACACGGCGCGACGCGTGGCCCATCGAGCGGTGCCAGGGACTCGCCCGCGCGGCGCGGAGTTGCTATTATCTCCCCGGGGCAACTGGAGAGGAGCCGGGCGGCTGGCCCAGGTGGCCACGCGGGCCACAGCGCCAGCCGACGCAGCCCCTGAGCCGGACCCGCATCGTGGCCGTGATTCATCCGGGGGCGCCGCGCCCGGCGTGCAGGGTCCTCCTCGTGAGGACCCGCTGGTCCCGGCGTCCCCGTCAGTGCAGTGCGTGCGAGCGGGTGTCACACCGTGTCTTTCTGCCAGTTTCCACCCCTCTTTGTGTTAGGTGGCTGCAGTCACTTCCGAAGGTGGGTCAAAGGCCGCCCACTGCCACATGTGGCCGTGTCCGCCCCCCACCCACCTGTGGGCCCACCAGGGCGCAGATCTGTCTCGTGTCTGTGCCTTTGTAAGCCGTACCCACAAAAATCCCCTCGAAAGCCAGGGGCCCCTTTACCTCCACAGAGGGCGGCAAGTGAGACGAGGCTCGTTCATCTCTAGCAAGATCCGGAGCAGCCCAGAGCCTCCTTGAGTGCACATTGTCACTTCCTACTCTCGCTGAAGCAAAACCCGCCACACGGGCCTGGCACTGTTCAGGCTGCCTCGCTGGGCGGGGGGGAATGATGATGAACAGGGTACAACTGTGTCAGCAAAGCCACCGAAACAGGTCATTAAGTCAAATAGACTTCCGTTTGAAAGCCACACAGATATCACGCCTCGGGATTTGCAAGAGCTAAAAAGGTGAAAACTTTGAGTCCCATTGTCTAAACTGTTTTATTTTATTTTATTTGTTACAAAATGCAAAGAAAGGGGGCTTGGTGCCCGTGGCTTAGGGGTACGGGGCTCCAGCCCCTGGGTGCCAAGGAAGCTGGGGAGGGGGAGGTGGGAGCTGCCGGCTGCAGAGGCAGCTGGAGCCCTGAGTCCCAGGGGGCGGGGACCGGCCTGGAGGGCACGGCTTCCCGCGCAGGCTTTTCTGTCAGCCGGGCAGCCTCTCGGGGGACGGCCACCCACTCCTTCCCCCATTGCATGTGTCCCGGATGCATTTTTCGAGGCCTGTGTTTCAGAGAACAGGGTGGATCACAGCTGCAAACCGGACTAGACAAACGCTGACGTGTTGTCGGCCTTTCACCTGCCAGACCAGCTGGGCGGTGGAGTCCAGCAAAGCCTGCAGCGCAGCCCTCGCTGTGGACCGGGTGGGTCTGGGCCGAAAGCCCACATGAGGGGCCACCCGCCGTCCAGCGGGATGATGCACTGGCCTGCGCTGCGCACACAGTAAGTGCTCAGCTAACGTCCCGGGGTCATCTAAGTTATTCCCACGGAGCCATCTATGTATCCCGGGGTCCCTGCGCCCCACTGCGGACCAGCTCTTCACACCCTTCAGGTTATTCGAATGGCTTAGAGCGTTAGCTACTCTAGAGTATTAACCTGAGCACTGACGCCCAAGATGGCTGTTTTAATCTCAGACCTTGGACGATTCCAGAGTTGATTTGGTAAGTGTAGAATGTTATTTTATAATTGCTGCCGATTATTTCGTGGTCATTTTTTTTATTTGCGGTCATTTTTTATTAGGATTGAGGACCCTCTGGGAGCTGCCAGGGTGATCGCGGCTCCCTTGGGATCCTTTCAGACAGGAAGGTGTCGTGCAGACGGGAAGTGGGGTGCAGACCCCATCAGTCCCGCTGGCGGGGCGAGCCCACAGGGTGCAGGCGACTCGTGGGTCTTTCTTTTGCTCAGTGATGGTGGGTGACCAGTGACAGAGCCCGAAGGGGGGACATTCGAAAGGATAGTCTCTCTTCTCACCGCTGAGAGATGTGTGTTCTCATTCTTCCCTCCCGAGTGTGGCCGGCAAGACGGACACAGATGCCCGACCCCTGCCCGCTTGCTCGTCGTGTTTATTTCGCAGAGCGGTCACGCCCGCAGCAGCCGGACCAAACCGGCGCTCTGCCCCCAGCCTGGCTGTGCAGGCCCACGCCGGACGCACCTCGCACAGACCCAGGGGGCCCGGGAACGCTGCCGACCGCGCTCGCGTGCGCCGAACACCGCTCCAGTGTGAATCCTTTACACTCATGGGCAGCAAATATGCACGGGAAATTTAGTCACGGAGCAAAAGACTCTAAGACTGCTTAAATCTGGTGGCCGTGTGGTCGGTGCAGCCTGAGTCTCTGGTAGCTGAGCGGTGATTCGCGGATCCATCTCCTAGGTGCCCCATGGCACCCCGCTGGGCTATCAGAAGCAACCCTTTCCCTTGAGAAGCGGTGAGCGTGGAAGTGATCGCATCCAACCCTCTCTGGAAGCCGGGTTAGAAACAGAGCCCTCGCCGAACGCTCTCCCCTGGGACATTTTCTTTGCAAAGTTACACGCGGTATGGACTGTCCAGACGTGCAGAGGATGAAAGACCTCAGGAAGCCCAGGGCAAGACGCAGGGGAAGCTCTGAGCGCTGGCGACGGCGCGACGGGCGAGTGACGGCAAAGACTCTTCCAGACTCAAAGGCGCTGCCTGGCGGACTCGACCTGAGCGCGGGAGAGTGGAACCCGCGTGGCCGGGCGCGGGCTCGGCCGCGACGCAGGGCTCCTGCTCGGCGCTCTCTTCCCACTGTCCTCCGGTCACCGGTCACCGGACGAGGCGACCGATGCTGTGGGCAGCGCCCTCCCCGGAGCCGGGCTCTGCATCGCACTGGGGTGGGGGGGCGCATCACACGTTCGCGCTGTGGAACCCCGGTCTGGGTGTCAGCCTGATGCCCTTTCACCAAAACGCCCCCCGTCCCCCGCCACCCCCATGCAGAACGACATCTGCTCCCATTCCGAGGCCGCTTGCACCCCGCCCCGGAGCCGCGCCCGGGCTGGCTTCAGCGGCCCCGAGTTACCGCTCCGCTCACCTCCTTTCTGAATG
>NW_011889039.1:176266-177718 GCF_000151845.1 Pteropus vampyrus | reverse complement strand
GCGTGGAAGTGATCGCATCCAACCCTCTCTGGAAGCCGGGTTAGAAACAGAGCCCTCGCCGAACGCTCTCCCCTGGGACATTTTCTTTGCAAAGTTACACGCGGTATGACTGTCTGGACGTGCAGAGGATGAAAGACCTCAGGAAGCCCACGGCAAGTCGCAGGGGAAGCTCTGAGCGCTGGCGACGGCGCGACGGGCGAGTGACGGCAAAGACTCTTCCAGACTCAAAGGCGCTGCTTGGCGGACTCGACCTGAGCGCGGGAGAGTGGAACCCGCGTGGCCAGGCGCGGGCTCGGCCGCGACGCAGGGCTCCTGCTCGGCACTCTCTTCCCACTGTCCTCCGGTCACCGGTCACCGGACGAAGCGACCGATGCTGCGGGCAGCGCCCTCCCCGGAGCCGGGCTCTGCATCGCACTGGGCGGGGGGGGGAGGGGGGGCGCATCGCACGTTCGCGCTGTGGACCCCCGGTCTGGGTGTCAGCCTGATGCCCTTTCACCAAAACGCCCCCCGTCCCCCGCCACCCCCATGCAGAACGACATCTGCTCCCATTCCGAGGCCGCTTGCACCCCGCCCCGGAGCCGCGCCCGGGCTGGCTTCAGCGGCCCCGAGTTACCGCTCCGCTCACCTCCTTTCTGAATGGATAATAGGATATTTGTACTTCTTAACGTGAAACAGAAAGCTTTGCTTCTTTCGCTCGGGTGTTGCTCTGGATGATGCTGTCGGCCAGAAGGGTCGAGTGCTGGAGCAGACTTCTGGGAATTGGAATTCTGGGGACGCCAAAGCAGCTCCTCATTGGGGGGAGGGAGGGCCGCAGAGCCATTGCGGTCCATCATGGACCCACGGACCCCGGCATCGGCCACGTCTATACACTCGTGACCACGTAGGCTTGGTCTTTGCATTGAACTTCGGACCAAGGACTCATGTGGCTCTCGGGCACCGAGAGTCCCTCAGTGGGGAGAGGGGACAACTATGTGTGACATCTCCTGTGGAATTTGGCTTAAAACAGGCAAAGAAAAAGCCACAGAGGCCTCCCCTGGCCCCACGCCGGCCTTCCTCACCTTGTCCACATATTCCCGGGGGACTCTACAAAACCAGGAGGGTCAAAGCAAAGAAAGCGAAGACGGCGGGAAGAAAAAACAATAACAAGATGGGGGTGGAGGGTCCCTGGGGTGCAAGGCCACGGCGGGCGGCCGCTCCGGGAATCCACAGCCCCTGGGCACTGCGGGGACACAGAGTCCCCGGGGCCCGAGCTTCCTGCTCTGCACCCTCCCTCCCTCCGTCTCCCTGGGAGTCGCCCGCTTCCTGCGGGAGGACCCTGTCTCCCACTCAGCTCCCCGGAGCGGGGCGAGGTGGGGGCAGAACGATGGCAGAAGCGAAAGTGGACGCCCCCCTGAACCCCTCCCTTCCCTGCAGGCACCGGCTGGATGGCGGCAGCCCCCTCACGCCCCCCCC
>NW_011889039.1:163862-173526 GCF_000151845.1 Pteropus vampyrus | reverse complement strand
GGAACCGCTTATCTCTGGAATTGGAAAAGACTGAAGATGAAGAAACACTTTGCAAAAATAGCAACCTGAATATTAAAATTCCTACCTACTCAAAACCTTCCTTATTTTGAAGAACCCGGCCGTGTTGGGACATATTCTGTTACTAATGCTTTGAGATTAAAGCAGCCAAATTCCAGGAAAAGCGCCTCTCTGAACCATGACAAAGGGATGCCCGCTTTGGAATAGGTTCGAACTTCCTTGAAACTTAATCCGAAATTTAGACGTAAATTCTTGCAGGTCCATTATTTTTCTTTTCCAGAATTGCCTGTGCTCGCTCTTGTGGTCTGGATTAGACACTGATTTTCGGAAGGATTTAGAGGGAGACCGTTCCAGAAGCCAGAAGTATTAGAAATCTCTCAAAAAAAAAAAAAAAAAAATCTTTGGTGCAATTCCCAGAAAGATTTTAGAGCCCAGAGAGGTTTATGCAGTTGGCTGAGCCGAGAATAAACATGTCCAGAATCTCAGGCGCGTCTCCACAGCAGAACGGAAGTCGGGTCCACCGGTCTCACTGGTTATCAAGGTAAAGAGACACCCCCCTTGCGACTGGATTACACGACTGTCAGTCCTCCCCGTCATCGAAGCGAGCGACCGTACGTCTCATGCCTCTCTCCTTCCCTCAGCCCAGCCGCCAGAGAGGGAAAAGCACCCCGAGCTCCGCCTCCTTCCCCCGACGTTTCGTTTGGTGCTGTTCCTGCCGAGCCCGCTGACGTGTGACCCCGTCGATGCGGCAAACCTGACTCTCGTTTGCAGCGGGCACGGCGCTCGCTCGGGTAGGGGGCCTGCGCTCCCCTTGTCAGTCTCTCTCGCAGGACCTCGGACGTGCACGGCGCGCATACATACGGCTTTCCTTCTCGGTTTTAGATTCAAATGGACAGTCATCGTGTGTGTTCATGGAAGAAATAAACTAAAACGAGATGGTGCAATGAGCTATCGCTCATCCTTCCTTCAGATAGGGAAGCACGTAAAGTCCCCTGCCGTCCGTCCCCACCTGCGAAGGCCGGGTGCGCACCTGTGCGGCTGCTGACCTCTCCGTCCTCGGGCCGAAAGGGGCCAGCAGCAGCGAGAACGAAGCGTGAGGGGAGCAGCCTTCGGAGTCGCTGTTTGACATCGCTCCGGATTCCGAGAGTCGACAGGACGCTCGGGGCCTTCCCAGCCCGACTCGCCCGCCGAGGGGCCGGTTCCTCGGCGCCTCCTGGATGCGGGAGCTCGGGCGTGGGCTCGTCACCCTAGGGTGGCTCCTGTCACCATGATGCTGTAGGAGGAAGATAGCGTATCAGCTCCTGTCGGTGGCGAAGCGAGCGTTCAGATCTTTGTTGTCAAGTTAAACGCGGTGAGTTCTTCTGCGATGTTGTGGCCTTCGTGTGAATGAGCTGGTCCGAGGGGGCGGTCAGCGTGTCCGGTGAGAGGCTCTCGACCCCGGCTCGTCCCTCGCGGGCTGGCGCGGAGTCCATGGCATTCTCCAGACCACGAGCTCCGTCAGCCGTGGGCCGCGTGACGTCCGTTTTGTTTTATTCTTTGGCAGCAAAATGTTTTCACCCGAGAGTTATTTCCATTCTGAAAGTGATCGATTTAAGGGAGCACAACTTACACAAACGAAAAAAATTAAATCGGTAGAGAGCATAAGTGACCGTGAGTTTCCACAATGGGATAGTCCACACGCAGAAAACACAAAATTCTGACATAGGTAAGAGAAATAGTGGATTTCCTAATGTTTGCATTTATTTCCTTGTTGCACATGAAAACTATAATTTCTGATAGAAACATTGAAAAAGTATAAAATGGCCACAGTTCTAAAGTAAATCACCCCATAACATGAGTGATTAGAACCCCTTAATTTAAATAGGAACTATGATGAACTCAGCAGGTGGCCAAGGTTAACCTCAAAGGTCATCAAACTGAGCTCTCAAAAGTTTGCCAGATAAAAGTCAAATGATTAAAAATAATAAAATAAATCGGTTAGAAGAGGGAAGATCGACAGGTCAACACTCGAGAGGCTGGCGGGGGAAGCAGGTGTTGGGGACACCAGAGCCTCAGGCAGGGTGACACCCGTCGAACGCGATTCCGGATACACAGTCTGCGGAGGAGACGACCAGGCATTATGTCGACCCAGGCCAAGCACGAGCCACCCTTCCCCGCCTGCCTTATGCGTTCACTGCTGAATTCGGTTGATTTTATGCCCTCGGGGCTGAAGTCGAGACTACGCTGATCTGTCCCCTGTTGCACCCACAGCCAATGTGGACACCAGGCCCTGGCCTCTGGCGACTCCCCTGTGGCCTTGCAGACAGGGACCTCGTCATACCCTGGGCACCGTCCGCAGCGCATACCGCAGCAGCCAACTGTCAGGGGCCTCGGCCAAGAGTCTCGTCAGGGGCTGAGAGCTTTCGTGGGGAATAACGCCCAGCCATGGTGAGTGGCGACAGCCACAGGCCCAGCCACCTAGAACGTCCCTGGGCTTCGCGCCACTGGCAGTCGGGGGACATCTGAGCACACTCCTGGGGCCGCGCATCCCTCAGGGTGAGATGCCTTTTAAATCCGGTTCGTTTGCAGATCTTCCTTCCCGTAAAACTCCCAGAAACAGAGAGAATCGCAGTTCCCAAAGCAGGGTTCTCACCGACACCCGTTAGCGAAGGCCACCTAAAGGGAATTAGTTTAGGTTTATGTCACCGGCTGTGACAAGGGACTCCAGGTTCCACCAGAGACTCGGAGCATCTCGGGCGGGGTTTTCAGGAAAGGCTGCATATAAGCCTCATCGGGTTTAGAGAAAAGGAGTTAGTCTTGGGCATCTTTGCAGGACACGGTCAGAATCTGTAAACCTAGGTGTCGCTGGGACAACCAGTGGACTTTCTGGAAAACGCCGGTGCTCGCAGAGGTGGCCACGGTCAGTGAGGGCCCAGCCCGGGGCACGGGTCAGTGCGGCCCAGCCCGGGGCACGGGCGAGCAGGCCGGGAGGGCACGCTGCTGCTCGGACAGCGAGCTCAGCGGAGCTGGTCGCCTTCCACTGTTTCGTTAGGGACGCTGCACTTTGCGACGCACGCTCGGCCGGCTCCAGAAAGCTGTGGTGTCGGTTTCCATCACCAGTCCCTCCGGCACGGCGTTTAGAGCTGGAGTCGTTTTTCACCTCTCAGATCCGATTCCTCTTCCTCGGTCTCTGTTCGAGCTGCTGATGTGTCGCTGCGCCTGCTCGGGGGACCGTCACAGGCCTTTGTGAACCAGCTCTCCCGCCAGCCTCTCACTGCGCCCCGCGCCGTCTCCCCAAGGCAGACGTTGCAAACTGACCAGGACCCCTCTCCTTCTGGCAGAGTGACGCACACTCCTGTGAGGATATTAAGAATTATTAAGAACTATTCTGTCATAACGACAATTCCCACACGCAAAGCTGTGGTTTTGCGAATCTCGTGGAAGGACGGTCTCTCTGTGCTGGCCGCCGACGTCACACCCGTCATGCTGAGCTGCAGAGGCAAACGCCGTGGGACGTCCCTGAGCAACCACGCTCTGCTCCGTGGGCTCCGCTCTGAACCGATGGCCGAGAGACAGCGAGGGGCACTGTCTGTGCCAAGCCAGGACCCGGCTCCATACTCTGTGAATTCCCGCCGGCCACATGCGTGTCGGTCACGCCTCTGTCAGCCACGCCGACCCATGCGCATCCACCCGGCGATTAAACCCGTCTGAGTCGGAACTTACACCCTGGTTGGAAGGAGATCGTTACAGGATTCGGAGTCTGCTAACATGGTAAATGTCAGCCGACGAAATATGTTGTCTTTTTTCTCAAAATCTTTATCTCAGCAAAAAATAAAATAAAATAAAATAATCGAAAGCAGCTCAGGTCAAAATGGAAGAAGCAGACCCAAATCCCGCTCCCACCACGAGGCAAACAGACCAGGCTTTGCCAGCTCTTCAAACATCGTCCCTGGAAGGAAATCGGTTCTGTCCCTTTTAGAATCAATACCCCCAGTAGTCACCGGGGACATTTTTTAAGCGACGTGTATTCTATTGCCTTTCTCAATCCTTTGTACCCAAGAGCCAGCCACGGCTGAGTATGGACACAATGTGCCTTTTCGGAGTGATCGGTGTGAAGGAAGCGTGCCCAGCCAGACTCGGGGCCCGGGGCGGCCGGCGGGGCGAAGGGACTGTGGCCCGAGCGTGTTCCCTTCGATTCACCGGCCCCACCGCAAGACACTGCTGGTTTGCTCATCTCCGCCCCAGACCCTCAGCTTTGAAAAGGGCTTCGCTTGTCCCGGGCAATCCGTGACGCTGTGGCCGAGTGCCTGCCAGCAAGGCGTGTCCCGAGCCCCGTGCACGAGAGCCGGAAGGCGTGCGACAAGCTCGGGGAAAGACGGTGTGAGCGCCGTGAGCCGCCATCAATGACAAAGACTTTTGCGGGACCGAGCTCAGTAATCAAGCCATCTCTTGATTTTACACTTTGCCAAGTGACGGGTATTGTCAGATTTCAGAAAATTGAATTCAGCTTTATGAAACATATGTTTAAAAGCTGTACACTTTCAATAATTATGCTATAACATCCCTGTTTTTATGCAAAGCTAACTAGATATTGTCATATTAAAATAGCAAATCCAATTCATTTCTTATGAAACACGTGTTTAAAAAAAATAAAAGGAACACTTTAATTATTTCGGGAGTGTTCAGGCCAGCTCGCCAGCCGACTGGATATTGCATTTGTTTAAAACTCAATCATGCAAAATGAAGACTCGATTTGAAAAATTTTAATAAAGATAACCAGCCCATCATGATATCATTTGAATGCTAATCCTCACCCCCATTCAGCAGAGGGAGAGCGTGTCAACTTCGCTGGAGGCTCTTTATTCCGCAATAAAAACATTTACATTCTAATGATTTTATTAAAGCACTGGAGCTGTCAGCAGCCCCAGATGACTCCTCGGCAAACTGTATCAGTTATCAACTCATATTGCCTTTATCAAAACCGCCCCGTGGTGAGCCCAGCGCCACAATGAGGTGTCTGCTGCTCGCGGAGCTACTATTTAATCATTTCTTCTCCGGCATTGTTCTGCTTACAGAGCATAAATAAGGGCGTCGAGTAACCCCAGAGTGCCCCTGACAATGAGACAAAGTCGGCGCCCTATTTATCTTCCCCGCATTCTTCAGGAACTGTCTCCTCCCGTACCAGCCCCCACCGCGCACTTTGTTGTTGTCTCTGCCACTTATTATTATTATTTTTTAATTCACTGCCCCTATCATCATTCAACAGCTCTGAATCTCTTCTTCACCCCGAACAGCAGGGCTCGGGAGACAGCCAGGCGTGGAGGTGACCCTGTTGGTGGCAGGAAGTGATAGGCTGGCCCGTGGGGACCTCGGGAGCGGGGGGCACTGTAGGGCCGAGGGGGGACTTAGCGGGAGGGGGCGGCTGCTCTTTTTATCTCTGTCACACAGCAGCGACCTTCGAGTGGCAGCGAGGAAGAGGAGTAGAGGACCCTGGGCTCGCGGCTGCTGTCCTGTCACCAAAAAGGCCACCGAGAGCCTGCGCCTGCGCCGCGAAGGACCTGCTCCCGTTTCTTCTGCCTTTAGCTCCTCCGTTTAACTCAGCGGCACGCAGTTTGGCGCATGGATCGATAGTGAAACCACATTTCGATGCACTTAAAAAGTATCTGGCTCTCGCTTGCAAATTTTCAGAATAGAAAGGATCAAGAGCCGCTCCCAGGAAGGCGTGGGACTGGAGAGCTTTGTAAGACTCGTGCAGAAACAGCCCCGGATGCGTCAGGATTTGGAAATGGAGCGGTTTAGTTCGGCGGAAGTTTATCCCTGTTGTGTGAGTATTAGTTCTTTTAACGGCTAGATGTTTTCATAGGAATTTACCTAAAATATACGAAGCCTGGATTCTGGAGTGCGGGTCGAGTGGCTCACCCTGGGCCTTCCGCGGCCTGGCGTCTGCAGACACACTAACCATGTCTGTTTAGAAGTGTTCGTGCTCTTTGGATTTAAATTTAATTTAAAGGCACCTGGTGGCTTTGGTTCAACAGCTGGAACCCATCCGCGGGAGCCCGGGACCCGGACCCGGACGGAGTCTGGGGAACTTCCATAAGGGCCTTTCTCCTAACCAAGCAGCCCTTCCTCTTCCTAAGAACCGCACTTTATTTGCTAACACCTAAGGCCACTTTCTAGGACGGCTAGGACTGCAGGACGCGGAGCCAAAAGGCCTGCCGCACACACAGAAACCCGCAGGAGAGGGAGGTCCAGCCCCGCTCCGCAGAGCCCGCCTCCCTGCCTGGCCTCCTGCGGGCCCGCCCCACCTTGCTGCACCTGGGGCGCTGACTCCGTAGCCTGGTTCTCACCTGGGCCCTGTGTGCGTGTGTCTCTCCTCCTCTCCACGTGACTGGCGCCTCCACCAGCCAGGGCCGGCCCCAGCAGGCTGTCAGTGAAGGTCCTTGTGTCCTGGCTTGCCCTGGGTGGAGGCCAGAGTCTGCAGCAGGAGATCCCTCCGACTTACAGTGTCTGACTTTCCTGAAGGAACCATCGAGACAGAAGCACTCGGCTTCCAGCAGCCAGAGGACACAACCAGGAGAGAGAAGCCGCGGCTACTTGCTTCCGGCATTGTCCCCAACATCCATTTATCGGGGAGCGTGCCGCAGTGCACGATGACTCAAGGTCACATTTCTATTGCAGTTACCCCAGTAAGGAGAACTTCGCAGGGGAGTAAAAGCACCAGAACTTATAGGACTGCCCATGACACCGGCCGTGAATATTCTCCGATAAGACATTAAAAATAGCATTTAATCTTAAAATATTTACGATGGCTTTGTAGATACTTCTGCCCATGGTCCGATCTCTGTTTTAAAGGAGAGTTGCTGGATAAGGACCAAATAAAAAAGGGAAAAGCCACACCCATGAGAGGCAGTTTGCTGGCAGAACCATTGCGAACATTGATACAATTGCTTTGCTATCTTTACCAAGACATGTGACATCAGCAAGGCCCCCTCCACGCTGTCCCTGGGGAGATGAGTCAGGCGCGGGAAGCCCGTTTGGTCTGAAGATGCCGCTGGGAGTTGGTGGCAGCCAGCTGTCACCTGGAGCGCCCTGCGGGGAGGTGCGTGCTCGGCCACGCCCTCCTGCCTAGGTCCCTGGGCTTTGAGACACAGACAACAGAACTCACAGGGTGTTCACACCCAAGCAAGGTCACAGTAAGAGATGCAAAGGACCTCTGACGACTCAGGACTTAACAGGGACAAAAGGAACTGTTTTTGCTAGGGCCCTGCTGGTCCGCGCGCCCCACCGGGCCCTGCTGGCCCCCTGGAGCCCTCCCTCTGTCTCTCCCCGGGCCCAGCATGACCTCTGGGCTCTGTCAACAAGAGAAAACCAGGAGAGCAGCAGCGGCCACATCGACAGCCGTGCCCTGCTGACCGCTCCAGCCCGCGTGCGTGCTGAGCGGAGCCTGCCGGGGACTGAGGGCCAGCGACCGATGAGGACGTTAAAGCCGGTGCCGCCGGGTGGGGCTGCACACAGGCCTGGCCTCCCACGGCCACCGAGTGGGGGCGTCTGTCCGCCTCTGACTGGGGAGCCCCCTGAATTGTTCGGGGTTTCTGTCTTGGGGACGTCCCCAAGGGCCCCCTGGGGAGAGGCTGTGGGCTGAAGGGGAAGCGCCACTCCCAGGGCTGGGCTGAAACCTCACCTGAACACCCGAGTCTCGAGTCTCGGTGCTCTCGGGAAAAGCACTTCCCTTTCTCCCATGGCAGTTTTTCTGTGAGTGACAGGGCTCCGTGTTTCCCTGGAGACAGACACTAAGGGGGGCTGTAGCTCGTGCACATGGAGAAACGCCCCTGTTGACCGGGCGGGAACCATCAAGGCCCCGTTTAGACTCGTGATCCATTATACAGCGGACCCCGCAGGTGTCCGGCCGAGGCTGCGAAGTGAACGGGAACCGCAGGCCCAGAGCAGCACCCTACAAGGAGCACCAGGTGGCCTTGGCCTTGGTGGCCGACCCTCCCCGCCTTTAGAAAACGCGGTTTAATTTTTTTATGGTCACCCATTATTTTGGCCTCTTTTCTCAAATGTTACGTCTTTATAGTTTAACTTTTTGTCTGGCCTTTTATTACTTTAAAAAATATTACTTTGCATAAGTCAAGACAAAAGATAAATATCTATGCCTAGTCGATTTGTTATTTATATATTTCTTTCAAGAAGTCAAACATCACATCACATTGAAAACAGATTTGCAAGCTCGTGCTGAAAAACCACTTAAATGTTATAGCATTACGCACGTGTGTGTCTCGGTTCAAAGGTTTACAAAAATGTTCGGGTTGAGACGGATTCTTCCTCGACAGCTTTAGGACCCGATGGAAAGAGGCAGCGGGAGGTGCTGTTTCTGGCCCCAGCCACCTTCGATACCAGAGGCTACGATGATTCTGTAATCAATTCAGATGCGCATTGCAATATCATTTTTAAAGAAATGTATCTTGTAATTTAAAAAAGTAAAAGTGATTCTAGACACCTATTAGAATGGAGGTGTCTGTCTATGGGGCCCTCCCCAAAGCCCCAAAATTCAACAAGCACTGAAGATCATTGTTAGGTACGGTCCTGTTATCTACTATCTGTCTCTCATTTCTGTGTCTATTTCCCTGTCTATCCACCTGTCTGTGTGAACTTTCATTCATTACCTGCCTGGCGAACTAATTCATCACATATTCCTTGCTT
Source organism: Pteropus vampyrus (assembly GCF_000151845.1). Classification (NCBI taxonomy): domain Eukaryota; kingdom Metazoa; phylum Chordata; class Mammalia; order Chiroptera; family Pteropodidae; genus Pteropus; species Pteropus vampyrus. The sequence continues at coordinate 164,826 of NW_011889039.1, read as the reverse complement.
GACTTATGCCGAACTATATGTTTCACTTCGCTTGGTGCTGAATCAGAGCCGTCGCTTTTCTTCCAGACAGAGGTGCCGTCTGGGGCCGGAGGTGGGAACGCCGAAGTCCGGAGACATTTTCAATTCAAGAACAGAGAGTTCGCTCACACACCGAGGGGTAAAAATTGGAGAGAACTTGCTGACACGTTAGACCACTGTGATACCTCCCTCGTATGAATTCGAGTAACCGGGCATCGAAGGGCTATTTGAAGATCCGCCCTCCCTTTCTCTGGCCAGAGTGTGGATGCCTTGACAGGTGGGCTGAGGGTCAGGACATGATGCCGGAGAAGGGGGGACAGGTGTCACGTGACGCTGCTTGCTGACAGGTGCAGTGTCCCCTCCGCTGTGGGCAGCGCCAGACAGCACCTTCCTAAACCCTCACCCATCCTTCCGAGGCAAGCTCCATAACGGTCCTTTTTAGAATGGAGAAACTGAGGAAAAGGGCGGGAACTCAACCAGCCGGAGGGATCCCAGTGTCGCCCCGGAGAAGTGTGATGTTCTGCGCACCTCACCGCTGTGCACACGCCCCCACGGGGCGAGGCCGCCGTCTCTGAGTGGGGTCTGCATCCTCCACCCCGTCCTGAGACTCGAGTTATCTCTCACGAACGCGCTGAGGAACTGTCACTGCTTAGGGAGGTAGCTAGTTACAGACAGGGCGGGGAGCCCCGTGAAGTTTGCAGTGTAACATGGTCGACACGCCAGATGAGCGTGGGGGACGGTGTTGCAGACCCCAGCCTGCATGCTTTCAGCAGATACGTGCTGAGCAGCTGTCACGTGCCGGGAATGGGTTTAGGTGACGGGACATGACAGAGAAGATGACACATGGACGTCCCGCCCGCCTACCCCTTCTGGTCCTGTAGGAAAGATGGTAAACACAGACACGCACACCGTAGTGTAATACAGTGCGGGACAGCAAAACAGAATA
>NW_011889039.1:155903-158494 GCF_000151845.1 Pteropus vampyrus | reverse complement strand
TCGGCTTCCAGCAGCCAGAGGACACAACCAGGAGAGAGAAGCCGCGGCTACTTGCTTCCGGCATTGTGCCCAACATCCATTTATCGGGGAGCGTGCCGCAGTGCACGATGACTCAAGGTCACATTTCTATTGCAGTTACCCCAGTAAGGAGAACTTCGCAGGGGAGTAAAAGCACCAGAACTTATAGGACCGCCCATGGCACCGGCCGTGAATATTCTCCGATAAGACATTAAAAATAGCATTTAATCTTAAAATATTTACGATGGCTTTGTAGATACTTCTGCCCATGGTCCAATCTCTGTTTTAAAGGAGAGTTGCTGGATAAGGACCAACCAAAAAAAAAAAAAGGGAAAAGCCACACCCATGAGAGGCAGTTTGCTGGCAGAACCATTGCGAACATTGATACAATTGCTTTGCTATCTTTACCAAGACATGTGACATCAGCACGGCCCCCTCCACGCTGTCCCTGGGGAGATGAGTCAGGCGCGGGAAGCCCATTTGGTCTGAAGATGCCGCTGGGAGTTGGTGGCAGCCAGCTGTCACCTGGAGCGCCCTGCGGGGAGGTGCGTGCTCGGCCACGCCCTCCTGCCTAGGTCCCTGGGCTTTGAGACACAGACAACAGAACTCACAGGGTGTTCACACCCAAGCGAGGTCACAGTAAGAGATGCAAAGGGCCTCTGACGACTCAGGACTTAACAGGGACAAAAGGAATTGTTTTTGCTAGGGCCCTGCTGGTCCGCGCACCCCACCGGGCCCTGCTGGCCCCCTGGAGCCCTCCCTCTGTCTCTCCCCGGGCCCGGCATGACCTCTGGGCTCTGTCAACAAGAGAAAACCAGGAGAGCAGCAGCGGCCACATCGACAGCCGTGCCCGGCTGACCGCTCCAGCCCGCGTGCGTGCTAAGCGGAGCCTGCCGGGGACTGAGGGCCAGCGACCGATGAGGACGTTAAAGCCGGCGCCGCCGGGTGGGGCTGCACACAGGCCTGGCCTCCCACGGCCACCGAGTGGGGGCGTCTATCCGCCTCTGACTGGGGAGCCCCCTGAATTGTTCGGGGTTTCTGTCTTGGGGACGTCCCCAAGGGCCCCCTGGGGAGAGGCTGTGGGCTGAAGGGGAAGCGCCACTCCCAGGGCTGGGCTGAAACCTCACCTGAACACCCGAGTCTCGAGTCTCGGTGCTCTCGGGAAAAGCACTTCCCTTTCTCCCATGGCAGTTTTTCTGTGAGTGACAGGGCTCCGTGTTTCCCTGGAGACAGACACTAAGGGGGGCTGTAGCTCGTGCACATGGAGAAACGCCCCTGTTGACCGGGCGGGAACCATCAAGGCCCCGTTTAGACTCGTGATCCATTATACAGCGGACCCCGCAGGTGTCCGGCCGAGGCTGCGAAGTGAACGGGAACCGCAGGCCCAGAGCAGCACCCTACAAGGAGCACCAGGTGGCCTTGGCCTTGGTGGCCGACCCTCCCCGCCTTTAGAAAACGCGGTTTAATTTTTTTACGGTCACCCATTATTTTGGCATCTTTTCTCAAATGTTACGTCTTTATAGTTTAACTTTTTGTCTGGCCTTTTATTACTTTAAAAAATATTACTTTGCATATGTCAAGACAAAAGATAAATATCTATGCCTAGTCAATTTGTTATTTATATATTTCTTTCAAGAAGTCAAACATCAAATCACATTGAAAACAGATTTGCAAGCTCGTGCTGAAAAACCACTTAAATGTTATAGCATTACGCACGTGTGTGTCTCGGTTCAAAGGTTTACAAAAATGTTCGGTTTGAGACGGATTCTTCCTCGACAGCTTTAGGACCCGGATGGAAAGAGGCAGCGGGAGGTGGTGTTTCTGGCCCCAGGCACCTTCGATACCAGAGGCTACGATGATTCTGTAATCAATTCAGATGCGCATCGCAATATCATTTTTAAAGAAATGTATCTTGTAATTTAAAAAAGTAAAAATGATTCTAGACACCTATTAGAATGGAGGTGTCTGTCTGTGGGGCCCTCCCCAAAGCCCCAAAATTCAACAAGCACTGAAGATCATTGTTAGGTACGGTCCTGTTATCTACTATCTGTCTCTCATCTCTGTGTCTGTTTACCTGTCTATCCACCTGTCTGCGTGAACTTTCATTCATTACCTGCCTGGCGAACTAATTCATCACATATTCCTTGCTTGACTTATGCCGAACTATATGTTTCACTTCGCTGGGTGCTGAATCAGAGCTGTCGCTTCTCTTCCAGACAGAGGTGCCATCTGGGGCCGGAGGTGGGAACGCTGAAGTCCGGAGACATTTTCAATTCAAGAACAGAGAGTTCGCTCACGCACCGAGGAGTAAAAATTAGAGAGAACTTGCTGACACGTTAGACCACTGTGATACCTCCCTCGTATGAATTCGAGTAACCGGGCATCGAAGGGCTATTCGAAGATCCGCCCTCCCTTTCTCTGGCCAGAGTGTGGATGCCTTGACAGGTGGGCTGAGGGTCAGCAGATGATGCCGGAGAAGGGGGGACAGGTGTCACGTGACGCTGCTCGCTGACAGGTGCAGTGTCCCCTCCGCTGTGGGCAGCGCCAGACAGCGCCTTCCTAAACCCTCACCC
>NW_011889039.1:155179-155543 GCF_000151845.1 Pteropus vampyrus | reverse complement strand
AAAAAATAGGTGACGTGGTTTTCTTTATATTCTCTTTGGGAAACGTTAGGGGGGCTTGGATTAGGCCTTTGGGGAGTTTAAATCATAGACCCTGTGTCAGCCGGAGCTCTGCAGAGAATCAGGACCCCAGAGCATGTATGTGTGCAGACGCAGACCTGAGTGCAGAGACAGCTACGGTGGATGGGTGGAGGCGGACAGATAACAGGTACATGTAGATAGCTAGATGATAGATAGACGATAGGTGATAGATAGATGATAGATAGATAGATGATAGATAGATAAATAGATAGATAGATGATAGATAGATAGATAGATGATAGATAGATAGATGATAGATGATAGATAGATAGATAGATAGATAGAT
>NW_011889039.1:147921-149619 GCF_000151845.1 Pteropus vampyrus | reverse complement strand
GCCACCTGCCACGCGCAAAGCGTGACTGCCTGAGCCCGGGTGGTGAACTGAGCAGCAAGGCCCGGCTCGCCCGGGGCTCACACTGCAGCCGGGGTCCAGACATCGCACCTGGGTGAGCGCAGTTCAGCACCAGGCTCACGCGGCCCTGTGCGTGACCGGGGCAGAGTGCGCAGGACTCCGCGTGGAAGAGCCTGAGGCAGGCCGTGTATCCGGAGCTGGAGGCCGCGAGGAGGAGGCGGGCCGCGCCCAGGGCGGGAGCAGAGAGGTGTGTGCACACGAGCTCCGGTCTCCGCCTCGGTGCTCATGGCAGGGATGGAGCTGTCACCTCGCCTAGCCCCTTCTTCCTCCGTGCCACCCAAAGTCGAAGGAATGTGGGTTTGTGTTCAATCAGGAAGTCACCTTCAAAAGGAGATGTGGAGGGGTGCAGAGCACGTCCCGAGGAGGGACCGGGGCCTTCGTCCAGAGGACACTGGTGAAGCCCCGAAGTAGCGGGGTGAGTGCAGACGGAGGGACCCCGTGGCCCTCTGAGCGAACGGCCACTTCGCTGGCAGCACCTGATGGTGTCAGGATGGGGAGCCAAACAGACCTGGGCTGCACCGAGTGTCCCCACCAGGACCAGCCACAGAAAGTCTCCTGGAGAGGAGGCTGGTTCAAGGGCACGTGGCATCAACCTGCACAGGCTGAACTGCTCCCTCTGACACCATCCTGGGGGACCGACGACCGAGGACAAAGTTACTGCCAACCCCCTGGTCGACCTCGACCCCCTAAGCAGACACAGCACCTGAGCCCCTAAGCAGGCACAGCACCTGACCCCCTAAGCAGACACAGCACCTGACCCCCTAAGCAGACACAGCATCTGACCCCTTAAGCAGACACAGCACCCGACCCCTAAGCAGACACAGCATCTGACCCCCTAAGCAGACACAGCACCTGACCCCCTAAGCAGACACAGCACCCGACCCCTAAGCAGACACAGCATCTGATCCCCTAAGCAGACACAGCATCTGACGCGCGTTCACGTTTCTGCCACCCCAGGTAAAAGAAGACTCACGAGAGGGGCCACAGAGGCTTCTGGGGACAGCTCGGTTCCTCACGCCTGAGCCCGCGGATTGAGACTCACCTCCGCTCCGCACACGGGGCACGCGAGTCCGAGCTGCACGGTCCATCCGCGATGGGCGGGCGCCCAGAGAGCCCAGGCGGAGGACGGGGTGCTCTGGCCGTGATCACGCGGGGTCGGGGGGTGCGAGGCCTCCATCACCGCCTCCTGCCTGAGCCTCTCCACACGGAACCCTCTGCATTCAAGATGCAGCTCGTCCTCCTCTCCAGGGACCACCCTCCCCCTCCCCACGCTCCCCCTGCTCCCAGGTGGACCCCGACCTCCCTTGTCACCCCAGGGCCCCGGGCCCTGCAGCGTTTGCAACACTCTGTGCGCCTCCCGCCTCCCCCAGCTGAGAGGCGCTGCTGAGGCCGCAGGTAGGAAGGCGGAGACCCGGACACTGTCCCCTTTCTTCGCCTGCGACCCTCTCCCCAGCTGCTGTTTTGGTGACGAAATCATTTATTCTTCCGATTTAATATCAGTGACAACTTGTTGCTTTGATATTTCAAATTAGCGTGACCCGAGTCAACAAAAATCAACCCCGTTTGCGGCCAGCCACTGGGAAAGGAAAGTGTCTTTGATCTTCCTACTGATTTCTCGAA
>NW_011889039.1:141099-146546 GCF_000151845.1 Pteropus vampyrus | reverse complement strand
CGGTCACGAGGTTGGTGTTTCTGGGACGCGGAATCTACAGGAAGCTGGAGACATTGCTTGGTGTGTCCGTTATCTACCTGCCTGCCAGGCCCACGCTTGATTTCTATTTTTTCATTTCCTGCCACTTACTCCTTGGAAAAGATTTGACATGGCAGCTACGAACATAATTCGTTTTATCAATATTTTAGATGCTAAATAAAAGATTATTCGCGTGCCATTTGTCACCTTTGGTAATGTATTATTGAATGACGGCCTGTCCCGTCGGACCTCCCAGCGCCCACCCTCTGCCCACGCAGTTCGCCAGCTCGGCAGACGGGTTGGGGCACCCCACACCCAGACGACGTCGGGGGGGGACCTCCGCTCCGCCGGGCCTGCCCCGCCCTCCCCGGCCCTGCTCGCGTCGCTCCCCTCTGTGGCGGGCGGGCTCCGGGGCGCCTTCCGGAAAGCCCCGTCTTGCAGCTCTGATCTCTCCGTCTCTCTTCGTGGCACTTGTGTGGCAGCCTCGCTTCTGGCGGAACACGAGCCCGCGAGGCTCGGTGGCTCCATTCGTCCAGGAGCAGTGAGGAGGGAGGGGACACGCCGCCCAGGAAGGCGGCCGATCACGCGTCCGCGACAGTGGCCAACATTGCAGAGCCTCCCTCTCAGGCGTGTGGGTCAACATCCATCCTTCTCGCCACGACCAGGCCACTGCCTTCAAGAATCCTGGTTCTCCAGTAGCCACGCCTGAAAACAAACGAGCCAAAAAGAAAACGGAGAAGGAGGCCCCCGGCCCCCCACTGCGCTTGGCCACACCTGCCCCGCGCATCCTCGCCACCGTGGCCACAGCCCGCTCCACTCCTCTTTCGAGCCTTGAACCCGCTCCACTCCTCTTTCGAACCTTGAACATCGGGGGCTCGTCTCCTCATGGCACTGCGGTGTCGGAGTCTGCAGGACCTCGCGCCTTCCCGGCATCTTAGACGTAGTCACGCCAGCCACCAGCCCTCCACCCAGACCCTGTCCTGTGCGTGGGTTTCCGACATGCCCCAGACTCTTCCCAGCACGGAACCTGGCCGTGGCGGAGGACGGGGTGCTCTGACCCCAACACTAAACGTGCAAGTGTCTTCTGGACCCGTCCTCGGCCCGGCGCATTCCGGGCGACTACTGCGTTCATGTCGTGGGCACCGCCACGGACGTGAGGCGTCAGGTGCGCGTCCTTCCTGTGGCCCGGCCATCCCAGCCAGCTGGCCCCTGCGTGTCTGGAGAAAGCCTTTTCCTCCACATCCTGAAACATTCTCACGTCGCTGAGTATGACTTCGTGAAAGAAAAACCGTCTCGGCTGAGAAGACTTGTGTTGAAATCTTTAGTAAACGGGGAGGCGTAATGAAACCGCCTGTGTCGGCACCGTTGCTGAGTTTAGCCGTTGCAAGGTGACTCCGTTCAAGAGAGCGTAGCCAAAGCGACGTTGTCCCCCCATCCTGCTGGGAGCCGGGGCTCCCCCAGGCCTCTCCGCGGCATCCCAGCCGCCGTGAGGTCCACTCGTCCTTTCCATTCTCACCCTGGATCAGAAACGGACCCCCAAAGCCCTGTATTTGAAGCCATTGTAAACGTCACCGCGTCCGGATGCGGCGTCTGGAACCCCACGCGGTGTCTGTGGGATGGTCGATGTGGCCGTGCGCTCCGGTGGGCGCGGGGCGCGGCCTGAGAACCCCACTGTTTCTGGGGACATCACGGGGATGGAGCGTTTTCCCAGGTCCTCCTGGCCGCTCTCCAGCCCGAGAGGGACAGTCGCCTCCAGCCTCCACCTGCTGCACCAGAAACGCCTGAGAGAGAAGGGCAGCGAGGACCAGCGCCAGCCTCCTTGCGCCTTCGAGACTGTGCCGTCTGGGGAGCTTCCACGATCCTTCACTCAAACCGCTCGTGCTCTTTTTTAAAACGTTATTTCTCCTTTTCCAAACACGCGATCGTTTACCTGCCTCGTGCCTTTCCGAACGTTGCGCACGGGGCTCGCTGGAACGGCGGGTCACTGATTCCGACGGACGCTTCTCCTTTCTCCCCGACGGCTCCCGGAGACTCGCTTTCTAGGCCACGATCTGACCAGGAACGAGTTTTCAGGGTTTTGGCTTCTGACTGAAGAGCGCAGCGCTTATTCAAAATGCTAAGAGGATAATCTGACGTAACCTGAGACCTATCTCTCAACTGTTTTTAAGTCTATAATGCAGTATTATTAACTACTGGCGCTGCGCTCGGAGCAGACTCCAGACCTGATGGATCCTGTGTGACGGAAACTTCGAACCCGCCGGACGACACCTCCCTCCTTCCCCTCGCCCACCCGGCAGCCATTCACACTCCTCTCTGCTCCTGGGAGCTCGGCCACCGTGGAGCCCTCGTAGAAACGGAGTCACGCAGGGGAGCTCCGTGACCGGCTTGCTTCCCGGGACGGAGCCACCTCAAGCTGCGTCCGTACGCACTGGACGCGCGGGATCGCACGGAGCTCTGTTCATTTCTTCAGGACCCTCCGGACCGCTTCCCAGCGTGGCTGCCCCAATTCGCAATCCCGCCACGTCCGTGCCAGCTCTGGCCACTGTCCTGACAGGTGTGGCGTAATTTTCCACTGGGCCTCGATTGCGTTTCCTGGGATCGTCGGTGCTGAGCACCTTGAGTGTAAGCTGGCCATCCGTGCGCCATCTTCCAAGAAACGTCTGTTCAAAGCCTTCGCCCGTTTCTAAATCGCGTTACTCTTTTTTTCCATTGGGTTGTAGGGTTCTGTTACACATCTAGGATACTAACCTGAGGAGAGTCTTCACGAACAGGACGTTTACGAGCCGAGACTTCTTTCTCGTGTGGCTCCTGGATTCTTGATGGTGATGTCCATACTCTCAAAACAGATGGACAGATAAAGCTTTGTCAAGCACCTCTGTTCAACAGTGACCGGAAGACGCTGCAGCGAGACGCGTGCGTGCCAGCTGAACGAGACGGGCACAGTTACCTAGAGCTTACGCGTCTGGAGGAAGCGCACGCTCAGCTAAAGAGGTGAATCCACCAAGGGAAATGCATGTTCCTGAGGGAGGTGATGTTGATTTGACTCTTGGGCAGTGTGAGTAAATCTGAAGAAACTAGGAAAATTTGGTATAACATTAAAATATAATTAAACCACACTTTTGTCGGCTTTTAGACTGGGACCCTAGAACCACGCAGAAGACACATTCTGGCATCTTATACAGCTAGGACGCTGTGTTGTCGTCTTAGGTATCGTGTGAGTGAGTAGCACCATCATCTTCTCGACGCGTTCCATATCACGCACAGACATCGGTGCCGGGAGGAGAATAATTTTGGTTTGTTTCTGTGATCGAAATTATGATTCTGAAGACATTAAGACAGTCTTAATTTTTGTGAAATATGCCAACTTGTTGAAATAGTAATCCGTGAATAATTCCCCGAGCTATTTTACTGTCTCTTCCTGCCCATTGAACTTGACCCCGCCATGCAATGCATGTGTTATAAATTTTTAAATTTTCCTACGAGTTGGACGTTTTAATGAGCCACACACAGCAGTGTCCTGTCAGCGGCGGGTGTGGAGGGGCCGACTGGGGGACATTCATCTTGCCGGCACAATACGCAGCACTGCTCGCCACCAGAGTGCAGACTAATTTCACTCTGCGATTCCCTGAATTAACAAGGCTTGTGTCCCAACCTTCCAACGTGGGGGCTCTCTGTTCCAATCTTACTCGACGGCTGGCCTCCCCTGCCCCAGGACGCTGGGGTCTACGCCACCTGGAGCCTCGATAACCAAGCCCCGCCTCCTGAACTCAGGGGCTGACGCTTCGTCTTCGGTGCGGGGGTCAGCATTTCTCTAATCCCATTGCACCCTCCACCCCCCGCTGAGCATCCCCCCCCTCGTTTTTTTGGAAGAAAGCATAAACATGTGACAAGTGAACGGTCTGTCCTGCAAGCTCCAACACAGTCCCAGTGAAGGAGGACAGTAATTCCATCTGCCGAGACCTCAGTGCTAATGGGTCATCGGCTGCCACTTGGGCTGAGCGTGGGGTCACCGGTCATTTCGCCCACAATGCAGCCATTCTCTCGGAATATGACACACTTCTCGAGGCATTAAATCAGCCCTGGTAGACACCGCCTGCCCAGGCTCAGAATGAAAGGAAGCAAAATGCTTAAGCTGTGCCATATAATTGCATCCTGGATTTGGCGAGGGTTGGCACAGTTCTTTAAGAAAAACTGGGGAAGGGCAGAGAAACAAAGGGTGGAAAGAAGCAAAGGAACAGGGGTGGGAGGAGAGGAACTGACATCCCGAGCAGTCGCCTGCAGATCCGGCCGCTGCCACGTGGTCCTCCATGTGCTTCTGATCCGATCTCGCCTTTCGCGCCCCTCCCCCCCTCCTACAGCTCACAATGGCGCCGAGAACGGGGAAGGAAATTTCGCCTATTAGTGATTGACAGCAATTTGAGTGGAATGAAGTTGTAGCATGATACTGTTATACATACAAGGTGCAAATAACCTAGTTTGAATAATCACAGCCTGTGTCCTTTTAAATGATTTTTCTGCCCATTTAAAGGAAAGCCTTTGATGTGATAATATTAATTCCCTCCGTGCTGGAAGGAAGAAGGGAGAAAGCTCAGAGAAGCGGAAATTAAATGAGTAATGCGCTGTCAGTCAATCTTTTAAGCCGAGGCCTTATTAACTGCTAATCATTTTGTCATTTTGTCGCTCAAAGTAATAAATTTGATAGGAAGGGACGGGGATGTCTGATGTTTACTTTTATTAGCTTTAAACAGAAACAGTTGTGGAGATATTACATTATCGAGACGTGTGGCATTTAAGTGCTTTGTGTTAAGCGGATCGCCGTTTCTCGTCCCCACCAGTGTCTGATTGCCATAATGTTGAATAACTTGGTTGTCTGAAAAAAAATTTTTTTTTTTTAAATTCTGTACGGACCTCCCCCAGAGTTCCCTCCCTGGAGTTTCATCGGGGTTATACCGGGCATTTGATCGCATCCCGTTTGTCAGAGGTGGCTTCTGATCGTGAGGGAGGTGGGGACACTTCCTGAGAGGCCACTGGTGGCTCGTTCATGCCACCACTTCAAAAGCCATCAGCTCTGCAGAATCCCAGGTCATCGGCCTTTCCCATGCTGAAACCCAAAGCGTTTTATCACTGGCGAGTTTTCCGCGGAAGCATGGCACTCTGCTCACTCAGACACGAGCGTGGCTGTGCGCACCCACGCACACTGAGTGTGCTGACATGGCACGTGGCTCACATCTCAGGTGTTTCTACCTGCATGAGACCGCAGCTCTCTCTGACGGCTGAGCTGAGAATAACCTGCTACGTCTGCGCCAGGTCCAGAGCAACCTGCGGATCCCGTGTGCGTATAGCCCTGGCCGCCAGGCCACGTCCCCACCAAGGCAACGCTGCAGCGCCTGACAAAGTGTAAGGGTGGCCTGACACTCAAGAGGCCCCTC
>NW_011889039.1:139278-141049 GCF_000151845.1 Pteropus vampyrus | reverse complement strand
GTGAGGGAGGTGGGGACACTTCCTGAGAGGCCACTGGTGGCTCGTTCATGCCACCACTTCAAAAGCCATCAGCTCTGCAGAATCCCAGGTCATCGGCCTTTCCCATGCTGAAACCCAAAGCGTTTTATCACTGGCGAGTTTTCCGCGGAAGCATGGCACTCTGCTCACTCAGACACGAGCGTGGCTGTGCAGACCCATGCACACTGAGTGTGCTGACATGGCACGTGGCTCACATCTCAGGTGTTTCTACCTGCATGAGACCGCAGCTCTCTCTGACGGCTGAGCTGAGAATAACCTGCTACGTCTGCGCCAGGTCCAGAGCAACCTGCGGATCCCGTGTGCGTATAGCCCTGGCCGCCAGGCCACGTCCCCACCAAGGCAACGCTGCAGCGCCTGACAAAGTGTAAGGGTGGCCTGACACTCAAGAGGCCCCTCCTGCCTTTGTGCAGCGTCCCCAAGTCAACCAAGAGCTCAGAGAGGGCTGATGGGAAGAGCATGCTCGGTTCAGGCCGCCCGGTGCTCCCGCAGCCACGTGAGACACCAGATTCTGTTCCTCTCCGGGCACGACGTTCTCAGGCTGACCTGGGCATCACCGCTGGGGTTTTCGGCGTGGAAGTGACATTCCTGGACACCAGCAGCTGGGGTCACCCGGTCCCACCCTGGCGTTGGCCAAATTTCCGGGTTTCCAGAGGAAACGGCCACGTCCCCTCCCGCCTCCGCGGGTTCATCCGGAGCCAGCCTCGCCTGCTCCCCGCACCGCTGGCGGTTTTCTGCTCCTGGCGGTCAGCAGCCTGCCCTCCCTCGTTCACGAGGCTCCGATGTTTCCTGAGGTTTTCAGTGGCTTCCCTGATTCCAACACGTCTGAGTCTAATATGTGAATTGTCAAAAATGTTACTAGTTTCTGATAACTAGAAATGGAACATATTGGACATTATTTTTCTCTCTTTATAGTTAATTCAAACGTGAAAAAGTGTTTTTTTTTTCCTCTTTCTATTCATAGTCTTTTCGGGGTGACAGGGGAGTAGGTTTATAGGTCTTTTTACCTATCTTCAGCTTTCATCCATCTGCTTATAACCACCAGAAAATGTGAATGGATTTTGACTGGTGAGATACGTTGAATGACCATTAAGAAAACGGGCCAAGAAAATGTCTCACAAAATGCTGAGGCCAGATCACGGAGCACCTCACCTTTTTGGGGGAGATGTGGCGGGGGCTCTCTCTTCAGCTTTCCCTTGATTTGTGCGGTCACTCTTACTAACCATGCAGACGGTGTCCTCCAGGCTTGGGGTAGGCGAACCCCACGAGACCTGTGGCTGCAAAGGACAATCTTCAGAAAGAGGAAGCGTAGAGTTAAGCCCGGTAGGGCTTAAATGTTGCTCGTGGACACTCATCCTGCATGTTTCAGGCCGTGGGACGTCCACTGAAGACACACGCATCATTTTCATAAACTCGCCATGATCTGTTATCATTTTGACATCCAAGTTTAACCCCAGCATCCATTTAAAAATACTGAAGGACATGATGTCATTGGAGATGCGAAGACCTTGTGGCCACTTCCAAGTCTGAACGACGCAGTGAGAAACACACTACGCTTTCTTTCTTGAAATCGCTTATGAAGTTGACACGCGGAGCTGCAGAAGCCTGCGGTGCCGCGCGATGTGCCACGCTCCCCTTCACACTCTCGTGACGCGCACATTTCCTCTGCCTGTGTCAACAGTTGCCTAAAACTGGTCCACGGGCCAAATATATACCAAAAAGTGAATTTTTTTAT
>NW_011889039.1:133190-138854 GCF_000151845.1 Pteropus vampyrus | reverse complement strand
GGTGGGGAGGGGTGGGGTGCTGGCCATCGGGGGAGGCGCGGGGAGTCCTGAGGGCGTCTCTGCGTCTCCGAGGCGTGTGTGTCACTGCAGAGCGATCCTCTGACCTTCCGGCGATGCGCTCACGCCCCGAGAAGGAGCTCGTCCTCGTCCCTGAGAACTGTGGCCGGGAGCATGGCCTTCTCGCGGAAAGGAGGAGAATGCGCGGGACACTGTGGGGGCCTCCGCTCCCAGCTATGAGCTCAGAGGGGACCACGGCCCGTCAGGCTGTCGTTGACAGGAAAATGTCTGATTAATGAGGACCAGTCCTGTCGGTCGCCAACTTAGGTTCCCAGCTAGGTCTCCGTAAAGGTTCAGCTGCCCGGCCGCTGTGGCCACACGCGGACTCTACCGACTCACCTCTGCCCTGGGCACATCAGGCGAGGTGCACGGCTTCACGTCCGCAAAGTCGACGCGGGCTCCTCTCGTGTTTATTACTGATTGTTGATTGACTGACTCATCGGCGATAGCATCAACGCAGATATGTGTTTCAGCCCTCTGCACTGAACACAAACCCGCAGAGAAGCCACCCGGGCAAGAGGGCCTCGAAGCGTCGAGCTTGGGGACACATGCCCATCACGCCTGGTCACAAACGGACACCCCCGACCAGAGATGAGTCCTAGGCAGCAATCACGGTCGCACGTTCGTTTGTGGAGTCTCAATATCCAGCCCCCGAGTCTTCCAGAACCTGCAGCCCGGCTTCTAGCCTCGCTTTGAAGACTCAAGTGGTCTTAAATAAATTGTCGCCCAATAATAACCTGTTCCAAATTACAGTTTGGGTTTAATAACAGAAGCCGTAAGAAAAAGAATTGTCCAGAGTAAACACAAATTATATACACACCTTAATTACAGCATGTTACACAAGGGAGATATACATTTTTCCCTATGGCAGCCATTATTCATTCTCGAATTATTTACAAAATAGTAATGGCAATTTGCATTTAAATAATGTTTCTTAAGAAGAACTCAACCTGATATGTGTGTGTTTACGCATATACACACATAAATTACAGCTATTAATTCTGCATTAATATAAGAATAAATGCATTTTCTTTGTGGAGCATGCAGATAGCAATTATTACCATTATTCACATTTTACATGGCGGGATTCTTGAGCTCTGAAGAATGACAGGATTTGCCCACATTCGCATCCCATGTCCTTGGCAGAACTGGACACGAGAGCAGGGTTGAGGTTTCACTGTTCAGACCTTCTGCTCGGAACTCTGGAGCCTCCCTGACCAGCAAGTTGAGCTAACTGACCACGTGCCGCCGTTAAGCTCACCCCACGACTGTCCAGGAGAAAGCGCCCCCTGCACCCCACCGAGCCGCCCAGGCTGCAGGAGCCCCCGCTGGGCACCGCCTCCTCCCTCACAGGCCGCTCTGTTCACAGGTGACTGTTTCTACGGGTCGATGCCATTCCTTCCTTTTGCTGACTCTCCCGCTTTTCGGAGTGTATGCAAACTGAATTTTGAAAGCAGGAGAAGCCAGGCCCTGCGCAGAGGGCCGCCTGCCCCAGCCGCAGCGCCAACTGAAGAAGCGCCATTTCTAAACCCGAAGGTTGGACCCGAGCTTGAGGCATGATGGAGAGAGCTTGTCACTTTTAAGCAGTTTAATCCCCAAATACTACGTGCTCTTTGCCGCCCCCTCCCTCCGGGGTGCACAGTAGTCAGCGGGTTGAGAACGAGAGGACGCGGCCAGGACGGAGGCGTCCCTCTGGGGGGCCGCATTCACCGCAAGGCCCGTGCTGGTGCGGTGTCAAGGCCACCGCGGGCTGGGCGGAGCAGGGAGAGCTGCGGAGAAGGGGAACGACGTTGTTCGGACGTGGTGACCTTCGAGCTCCGGGATTTATTGGAGCAATATCGCACGGGGAACTATCACGGAGACGTAACGTATTTATCCCTCCCTCCCCCCGCCTCCCGCCTGAGCCGACAGGGTCAGAATTTATGCACTCATGTGAGAACTCTGTCAACCGCGCGCTGGAACGTCATCTTGGAGAGAGCGCGATTTTCCGTAAGTAACGGGAAGCGACGGGGTAATAAAGAGAAGGGAGCGGACCAGACAGACCCCAAAACTCCCTTTTCAAATAGTCAACCGATCCCTCCCGCTGACGGATTCAAGGGAGCATCCGAGGGCGCGCGCCACGGCCAGGCACTTGGAACCACCGGCTGGCGACGGCCTTAGACTTGGACTCTGAATTCTCGCGCGTTCGTCTGTACCATTTCATAGGTTGCGCAGAGCTTGCCGGGCTCGCTGAGTCGGGTTCTGATAAGCCGCAGACACGACGTGGATCCAAGCGTTGGTACTGGAAAGGGGAGACCCGCCGAGTCAGACTCTCGAATACGCAATGCGCGTATGGTGGATACGCGTGCGAAGGCGTGCGCTTTTTCTTAGGAGCAGCATTTTCTCCATCCGGCGTGTCACACAGGTGTCCACGCTCCGGCCGTGGAGCTGGGCTCTGGCCTGGACGTGGACTCGCGAAGAGAGATCAGCAAGCATTTCACCGTGGAGCGAGTCTGCCGTGTAAACCAGCAGCTCAGGATGAATCGAGGAGACAGAGTGAACGCGCGGCGGCCCTTCTGAGAGCGCGCAGCGGCCCTTCTGTATTGCTGGCAAATAAAAAGTAAACACTGGCTCATCTTCGAATTAACAGCAAATGTGTGAAAAAATTGCTGTGCTCTGACCTCAGATGCATTTTTCTTTAATTCTTCGAGGGAGAAGGGAAGGTAAACTATGAATACAGCGTCACACCCCGTTCCCTCCTCGGCGGTCTGTGACTGGGCACAGAGACGGATCGGGCTCTTCCAGTAATTTTACAGTGAAGGTCACTGGGGCATTTGGGAACATCCAGTGAAAACGTACCTAGTTACACACACCTTTGATATCAGCCAAATACCACACAAATATACCTTAAATTTCTGCTACTGTTTCTCCTTTAAGTGGATAAGGCGCGATTAATAATGAGAGCCACATCCTGACGGCATCTTCTAAGTTCCCGTGACTTTGCCAAGAACTATTTTTTAAAAGTGTTTTCTAAACTCTGTCAGAGGGTCCCTAAGACCCTCGCCCTAGCAACAGTGGAACCTCGCGGTGGCTGGAAGGTCCCAGCTCTCATCCCTGCACAGCCCTAGGTGACAAGGCCACTCCGGCGGAACACTCCTGACTTGGTTAAAAGCCTGACCTGGAAACAACATAGAAGGTCAGCGTGGCGCCCGCGGACCTGCCCCGCCCATCGCTTCGGCCTCCTCAGAAAGGGCGTCTTTCCCCGCACCGAAGAGGCAGCCCGTGCACCTGCGCCTTTCCGAGCGCTGCTTAGAAACGTCTCTCCAGCCCCGGCGGCGGCCTCCGGACCGCGGACGCGGCGGGAGACGGTCCAGGCAGCGCAACGAAAGGCCCCACGCACGCATCGACCCAGGAAAGTCCTTTGCTCGATGCCGAAACCACTGACACCGCAGACACGTGTCTCTTTACAGCGCGTCTCGGAGCAAACCACTCGGGGACCCCGGCTGTGGACTCAAGATGGCTCGGCATCCCGCCCGGGGCCAGAGGTCTCTCTGCCCCCGCTGGCTTCTCCTCCTCCCCTTCGCTCGGCCCCACTCTGTGCTCCTGGGCCCGCCCCTTCTCTATGCTACTCATCGCTTCTTTTTAATATTTTCATCCCTTGTCAAATGTTACATCTTCCGTCCTCCAAGATGCGTGCGCACTGGCCCCTCGGGCGGGCGGCTCAGCTCTCCGCAGCACTCGGACGAACAGCAGAGGTCCCCGAAGCTTCTTCACGACACGTCTGCTTGGCTCGTTAAGAAAACCGTTAGCACCCCATCATGACAAAAAAACAGAACAATATGTCGTGACTCGTAGTGTAGGCTCACTTTGTTATTTGTCTGTTCGCATAGATTAGAAAGCCTAAAGAAATAGATAAGTCTTCAGAAGAGGAGAGAGAATTCTAGCCACTGACTAACACTTTAACGGGTAAAAACGGGGCGGGGGGTCATGAGTTTGTGCATCCAAACTCACCTGGCCACTGGGGGCCCTGGGCCCTGATGAAGCCGCTGCCACCGGTTTCTGCTCCCCCGTCCGCCCGCACACGGGGCTCGCTGCTCACCCTCCACGTCGTAAACGCAGCTCGTACTCGCAGCCGTTTCTCTAAGCAAGATCCCTTCCGAACCCTTCTGGCCGATTCACGCCGTGTTGACCAGACTCCTTGTGCTGAAGAGGGACATTCTGTCCAGAGGTGGCGTATGGATTTCTGGAATCAGCCTTCGGAAGGCGCGTGGGGCAGGTGCACAGAGCCGGGTCGCAGTGCGTGCATTCTATTCTATTCTAACTTATTCTAGTATATTCTAATTTAGCAGCAACCGTGGAAAGTGCGCTGGAACCCAAGGAGGCTGCCTGACGTGTTGCCTCTCTCCTGGTTATGGAGGCCAGCCATGAATAGCACCTTATAAAACCCAATTTAGAATTAGCTAATCAGACCACGGAGCGCGATGCAGAAATAGTTACAACTCTAAAAGAGCGGTGCTGACCTTTCATTCCTGCGAGACGTCAAAAATATACATTATTTTTTTAAATTGTAAATAAAATAGATCCTTGCTGCTTACAAAAGCCCAAGAAAATTTCAATCAAATTAGAGAAATGTATGTGAACATTAAATCACACAAGCTAAATGAACGGAATCAAATAATTATCCGATTCCTTGATGATAAAACATTTTTTTAAGGAAGAAAATCAGTAATATGTCTCAGAGAATAAAAAGACTACACTCGAAACACCTACATGGCAATGATTAGATTAAAAGAGAAAAGTACCTGTGCAAACCTCTCTGTGACAGGTATGACAATGACAATAGCCGTATACTTATTACATGAAAGCTTTTAGGTACTTACATGAATATAAAACGGAGAAAATAAAACAAATACAAATTTTACAGGTGAGAAAGTAAAAAGTCATAATAACCATAAAAATAGTTCAGTATTGCTAGCAATATAGCTAGTAAAATCAAAACAATAATAAAATATCTTACAACTTATCAATTAATAAAGCACAAACATTATAACACTCAATTGGAAGGTTTTGGCAAAAACTTCTTTTAGAGATTGTGGTATAAGTAAAAATTGAAATGATAGTTTATAACATCAATTTAGCAATGTGTTCAAAAAGTTATACTTATTAAAAATTTAGACATAACAGTAGAACCAGTAATTCTACTTATGAACATATATCCAAAGGAAATAATCAAGACAAAATTTATATGTTATGATTTTATTGGAGCATTATTTTTATAGGAAAGTTGAAAACTATAAACATACAAGAATAAGAAAAGAGTTACATTGACACGGTACAATCGAAATAGTGGGCATTACAATGATATTTTCCAAGAAATTTTAATAACCCAGTATAATAGTGAAAAACAGTAAGATACAGTTTTGAAAAGTATTTCCCACAGTGAAAACATCATTTTAAAAAGTAGAAACTATTTTTTAAATATCTCCTAATGGGACATTTAGCATGGGGGGAAAAAAAAAAAAACAGCTTTGGGATAAATTTAAGAAGCAAAGTAATTGCCCGTTGAAACACTGGTGCTGTTTGTTTGTTTGTTTGTTTGTTTGTTTTGTTTCTGTTTTGTTTCTCAGA
>NW_011889039.1:128246-131600 GCF_000151845.1 Pteropus vampyrus | reverse complement strand
CACACCGCGACACCCCCGTTCGGGCTCATTTTAAATGAGGAGACCAGAGAGCAGTTGTGCCAAACAATTCCGCGAACATGATATTCTTCCTTTGCAGAAACGGGGTGCCACACCGCAAGCCAGTTTCCAAAAGAAGCAAAACGACTTAAAGGAAAAGAAAAAATAAGCAAAACAAATCTCAAGAACAACGCCAGTGAGAACGAGGGGCCGAGCAACACCAAAGGAAACGCACTGAGTTTTATAAAGTGTGTAAACAATGTAGAAAACCAGGCGTCTCTATGTGAGTGAGAACCAGCCCTGGAGAGGACTGAGTAGCTCGGCCTTCTTTTGAGGTTTGTGGCTTTTTCTGACTTGAAGCTCCAGAGACCTCGTCACGACCCATTCATCAGCTAAGACCTGGAGACAAAGGCTCAGTCATGTCACAGTTGGAACCTGTCAGTCTTCAGATTCTGATTTACAAAATAAACGCGGATCATTTTCAGCTTTGTTTGCATAGAACGCTCTTTTTTTTTTTTTCTTTACTATTATAGAAAGAATTGTTGGAGTTTTAAGAATTGCCCAGATGGAAGGAAAGTTAACTTTGGATGGTGAATACGCAATGCAATATACACCTGATGTATTGTATAATTGAAACCTATTTGATTTTATTAACCAATGTCACCCCAGTCATTTTAATTAAAATAAAAGAGAACTGCCCAGGCTATAATTTTCTAAAATCTATGTGTTTGACATACATATATGTAATTTTTACTTAAGAATTTTTAAGTAAATAAGAATGAAATAAATCCACGTATTTAGATAGCATAGATTAAAAACTAAGAGAAATGAATAATATAAAAATAACCGTAATTTCGCAAGGTACAGTTATGATGTCCTTAATAAATATAAAATTAAGGATTTCTGTTGCAAGTTCTAGCATCCAAACTGAAAAATAATGTCCTATGTTTGGGTTGCTTTTCCAAATATATAATATTTTGTAATAGAGATGTCCAAATAAATCCATCTAGGACCTTTACACCCACCAGGTCCGAGGAAAACCAGAAAACAGGTGATAGCACCGTTTACTGACAAGTCACACCATTTGTGGACTATTCCCAGGGACAGGGGTCCTGCCAGCTGCCCCGTGTGGCATTAGCTTAACCCTCCCAGCTCCCTTTCATGGGACAAACAATAGTACTCACATTCATGTGTGAGATGACAGATTTGGAGACATTTTGGAGTTGACTCAGATCCTGGGGACTCAGCCCGGGTGTGCATGAATCCCTGTCTGAGTCCTTAACCACGCCCCCACTCCCCCCAACCCCCCGCACAGGTCCTCCTGCGGCCCCTCCCCCGGCCGCTCAGGGGCTGCCTCTGAGGTGACTGTGCTGGGGACCGTGGATGCACAGACACACACGGTTCTGCGTGCCCTTGCTTATTTTGTATATTACTTGACACTTTTCCACAAAATTAATCTACTCCTTTAGAAATGGTTTAATGAGTCTCCAAAGACTTGTGAGCAAATCTCAATAAACTACTGACGGTAAGAGAATCTAAATTCTATGCTCTCTTGGCCAGGGGAACAAGGGAACTTTGAAATTGCTGTGGAATCGCTAAATATCAGCAAAACTGATCGAAAATGGAAAACAATACAATATCCTCAGCACACAGTGAGTCTTTCAGAAACTATTTGCAAGGCTATTATGAAACATTAAAATAATGTGAACGCCACAGATGGAAGTTTTATCGAGAAGAGTCTAGCAGTGGATGAAAACATTCATCCCACTATAATGTCAATTCGGTATCCAATAGGAGTGAATTCAATGCAAACAAAATCTGTTCAATATTTTCGCATTCTATAGACAAAATAATTAGCTGATTATGGAGTGGTTTTCCCCCAGCTTTGCTGGGGTTGGTGCCGAAAGTCCCATATCCGAACCAGCTGACTTGGAGGGACGCCTTAGCCGATGACGAGAAGAGTTCGACGTTGCCATCGTCCAGGGAGGGTGCGTCGTGCCCGTGCAGAGGCCAGCTCTCGGGCACTCTAGGGCGGTGTGGTCTTCGATCTGAACACTGAAGGGAAACTAGGCAAAGAGAGGATGGAACGTGAGCGCGGGGTAGGCGGAGAAGCCCGCGGAGGACGAGGGCATGCGGGCTGGGACACACTCGGGAGCTTCGGGCAGACAGCCGGGCGCAGGGCTGGGGGCGGCGGGAGCGGGGGTTCCACGGCCAGACGTGCATTAACACCACGGGAGTAGGTATGGGAACACGGGTTCTAAAAGGCAGGCTAAAAAGGATTCCGTGATTTTTCGGTCGAACGGGAGAGCTTTTGTCATCAGTTAAATGTTACTAACCACGATGGAAAACCGGGAAGAGCAGCAAGAAAGATCATATGTTGTGTTTTCGGTGGATTGAGAGTCAGAGGTTTTATTTTATACCGGTATTTGTTTAGGAAGCAAAATCAGCGACACGATTTCATATAATTCTTAACATTGACCTAACATGTCCTCCTTCGATATCAACTGTTCTAGAAATCCTTTGTGCCAGTAAATATTGTCAAGCCAAAAGCAAATTAAGAGAATCGAAGTTTGGACCAAATAAATTACTGTCTGGTCTTTGCTAAATAGGAACTCAAGGGTACGAGTTGATGTTCTATAAATGGAGTCCATCTGGCAAATGCTCGATTTTAGCATTTCCAGTATCATTTAAGGACTTCATACATGGGTGCAACTCTGCCTTCCATGACATATTATGATAAGGTTGCTCCCTTAATGCACGAGTGTCATTAGGCCATCTATCTTGGGTGGTTTGACTAGATCGTCATCCAGTATACGGTGTAATTATGAAATCTGGAATCTAGCTTTTAAAGCCTTAAGATGAGAATGACCACAAATATTCAATTTTTTAGAATGTATCAAAACATTTTGAAATCCAAGATTTATGGAAAACCCAGTCATGAGAAATGTTAATTGATTCGCTCTTAGCAAATAGAGATATCTTGTTTTAAGATAAATGCTTTAAAGGGCTGGTAAATCAAGTCCTTAAGCCTTCTTGAACGTCTTGGAGCTCTTACAAATAAACATTTTAGTAAGCTAACTGTAAATGGATTAAAAACACATGGCCAAATTGTCCTTAAAGCACACAGAACTTTTTTTAAAAAAAAGAAAATACGTTCATCAAAATACATTTTAAGTTTGACGGACCGCTCCTAACACAGAGTAGGGGACATTGAAGAGTTCAGACCATAATTAAGTTTTCACGCTCAACACTCAGAGTTTCAGAAAGTGAATTAATGAATCGATGATGACCATGAGATGGCATCAGACATCTTTCTGAAATATCATGCCTTAGAATCTCTTGTATCAATTGGCATAT
>NW_011889039.1:118821-128196 GCF_000151845.1 Pteropus vampyrus | reverse complement strand
TTTGTTTAGGAAGCAAAATCAGCGACACGATTTCATATAATTCTTAACATTGACCTAACATGTCCTCCTTCGATATCAACTGTTCTAGAAATCCTTTGTGCCAGTAAATATTGTCAAGCCAAAAGCAAATTAAGAGAATCGAAGTTTGGACCAAATAAATTACTGTCTGGTCTTTGCTAAATAGGAACTCAAGGGTACGAGTTGATGTTCTATAAATGGAGTCCATCTGGCAAATGCTCGATTTTAGCATTTCCAGTATCATTTAAGGACTTCATACATGGGTGCAACTCTGCCTTCCATGACATATTATGATAAGGTTGCTCCCTTAATGCACGAGTGTCATTAGGCCATCTATCTTGGGTGGTTTGACTAGATCGTCATCCAGTATACGGTGTAATTATGAAATCTGGAATCTAGCTTTTAAAGCCTTAAGATGAGAATGACCACAAATATTCAATTTTTTAGAATGTATCAAAACATTTTGAAATCCAAGATTTATGGAAAACCCAGTCATGAGAAATGTTAATTGATTCGCTCTTAGCAAATAGAGATATCTTGTTTTAAGATAAATGCTTTAAATGGCTGGTAAATCAAGTCCTTAAGCCTTCTTGAACGTCTTGGAGCTCTTACAAATAAACATTTTAGTAAGCTAACTGTAAATGGATTAAAAACACATGGCCAAATTGTCCTTAAAGCACACAGAACTTTTTTTAAAAAAAAGAAAATACGTTCATCAAAATACATTTTAAATTTGACGGACCGCTCCTAACACAGAGTAGGGGACATTGAAGAGTTCAGACCATAATTAAGTTTTCACGCTCAACACTCAGAGTTTCGGAAAGTGAATTAATGAATCGATGATGACCATGAGATGGCATCAGACATCTTTCTGAAATATCATGCCTTAGAATCTCTTGTATCAATTGGCATATCTGGGTATTTATATAGAGCACGTCTGTTATTCATTTCTCAGGGACTCTTTGGGAGAGAAAACGTTAATGACAATTATTTTTCTCTTATGTGGAACCTTTTTTACCATAATAATTTAATAGATGATGAAATATAGCATCCTAAGAGATGAAATTGTTTGTCACATTAATCTGTCCAGGATAAGTGCCAAGTATTCAATATTGCAAAATACCATATAAGGCATTATGAGATTATAAATAAGAAAGAAATATCTTCTCCAGCAGTTTAAAACTAAATGGTATGGACACACTCACTCCTAGGAAAAATACTGAAATTCTAGACCCACAGACAGCATTTCCGCTGATACGCGTTACATGTGTCCCTCACATGTCACTCGTCCTGCTTCCTGTTTTCAGCATTGTCGTTAACGGCGCACACACCCTCCGCCTCCGTTACCGACAGGGCTCAGCTCCCCGCCAGCACAGGGGCAGAAAGGAAAAGGCCGGCACAGTTATGAATTTTTAATGCTATTACTGCAAAGCAAATTCCAATTATCACACCCAGCTCTAATGATCGCTCAGCATATTTAAGTTTTATTGGCTCGCCTTCCCTCTCTCCAGAGTCTTAATGCTGATAATTTGATGTAACGTGAAAGGTTTCGTATGTCTTTATTAATGATATATACTAAGCAATTTATTTTACTTATAGACAAGAATGCATTTAGTATATGAGCTCTGTTAGCAGACGTGTAATTCACGTGTAGTTTCTTTTCTGGAAAACCTAGAACCACCCACCCCCACCTCCCATTCCGCCGGAGAAGCGCATGAGCCACGAAGGCTAAGAGGCTGGATTTCCTCCTCGTCCAGAAAATGCCAGATAACAGCACCGCATTCTGGCCTAACCAGCCACCCAACACGTGGCACGGCCACGAGGGATGCAAACGAAAGGCTGCAGACCCGGCGAAGCCTCGGGGCCCCGCTCCCGGCCCCCGAGAAGCCGCGAGCCCGCCCACCGCAGACCACCACAAATTTGGGGAGTTCCCGTTAGCTATCGGCAAGTGCTAACGACGTCCCGCCTCCCCGGTGAGGTCTCAGTACTCTTAGGAATTGCCGTGGCTTCTGTGACACGCGGCTTGTCCCTCTATGTGTGAACTAGATTTGGGAGGGCATTTCTTTCTTTCGATACTTGAAGCATTTATCGTGTGACTCTGCTGTCAGTTGTCTTCGATGACAAGTCAGCCATCGTTCGTCTTATTCTTTCCTGAAGATGACGTGACTCCTTTCCCGTGACTGAGTGTTCGCTGGTCGCTCGACCTTCGGCACACGGTTGTGGTTCCCATGTTTTGTGCACAGGTTCGGTTCCATTTATACCGTTCCCTCTGGGGTTTTTTTTTTTTTATATTTCTTGGTTGTCCAGGTTGATATTTTCTATGAAATTTGGGGAATTTGGGGTCAGTATTTTTTTTATTTGTTTTTGTTCCAATTTCTGTCTTCTCCTCTGGGCCTAAAATTATTCATATTATAAAAAATATATATTTGTTCCACAGGCGACTGAAGATCAGTTTATTTCTTTCCAATATTTTTCTCAGCTCTTCACATTAGAAAATTTCTATCGATCTGCATTCAAATTCGTGACTTTTTTCTATGTAGATCCGACATCCCAGTAAGCCCCTTCAGTGAGTGATTTAAACCAAGTTTTAATCCTATATTCGTTTTACTTTTACTGAAAAATCATGTCGGTATAGAGAGCTCCCCTGTGGCTCACACCCAGTTTTGCCTATTATTAATATATCACAATTCATGAACCAATATTGATATAGGATCGTTAACTAAAAACCATACTTCATTCGGGTTCCCTTAGTTTTAACCAGATTGCTTCGTTTTCTGCTTGAGCATCTCATTCAGGACCCCACATCCCATCGCCGTGTCCTCCACGCTCTAACGGTCCCCCAGACTGTCCTTGTTTTCGATGGTCTTGGGAATCCTGAAAAGCGCTGGCCAGGTATGTCGCGGAGTGCCATTCAGCTGGTGTCCTCGTGAGCAGACGCGGCTGTGTGTTTCAGGCAGGGGTTCGACAGCAGCTCCTGACCCACCGGTCGCAACCTCTCCGCGGCAGACGCGGTCGACACGCCACGAACCTGTGGGCATCATCATGCTCGCCTGCTCCGGGGCTGCTCGCCAGGCTCGTGCGTGGCGAGGCGCCCCCCTTTCTATACTGTGTTTGGGGAATGAAGTCGCCATGTGCAGCTCCCCTTACGGTGCGGGATGTTTTGCCCACCCCCTCAGGATCGAATGTCCACGGAAGTTATTAGGAACCCTTCTGCCCAGATCTTTCTATTACCTCCATTTATTTATCTGTTCATTCATTGACTTACTTATCCGTTCATCGAGATCAGCGTGGACTCGCCAACATATATTATATACTCTGGATTATGATCCAATACCATTGTATTGATTTTGTTGCTCAGGTTGTCGACCCTTTGATTATCGGTCCTTTCCGTTGGCCGTGTCCCTTCGACATTCCTGTCAGTGTACATCCTGTTTGATTTCGAGTTCTTCCTTTTTTTCTGGCACTACGAGATACAGGATGGTCCAGGCTCATCTTGTCTAGTTCCTGCCCTTGTCCGATCACCGGCGATGTTCCCCACAGCCCCGATTCCTGCCCCTGAAGAATGGCATCAGAAACCAGGGTTCGAGTGTCAGCTGTTCTTGTCGCTACTGGGGTGTCTTTGCTTCTAGGCCCTGCAGGCAAGGAGATATATGTGTGTGTACCCGCCCACGTATACACGCTTATCCACATGTGTTTCTATGCGTGGAGCCATCTGTATCTGTACAAATTAAACATGGATGCGCATGTTTATCAGAGTCTCCAGCTCCGATCGGTCACAACATGAGCGATTTTAGCCTTCTCCTTCGGCTCGGCCGTAAGCTCCCCCTCCCCGCTCCGACAGCAGGAAACCTGGCTCCCTATCGACCATCCTTTCATTAATTGTTGAATGTCGGTGTGCATGGACTGTCTTCAGAGTCGCGAACGTATGTTCTTGTGGAAAACACTCTATCCACTCGAGTACAGCGATGACGCAAGCTCCTGTTCACCTCCAGTCTTACAGACCCCACCGATCTCCAAAGGTGCGTAAGCGAACACCTTCCCGGGGCCTCTGCCCATCAGTGAGCTCGTCCCAGACATTTGAAATACAGTTAGATTCTGGTAACAGTACGCGTTCCCACATGGAATTTCTCTTAATTTTTAAAAAAAATTTGCATACAGTAAAGTGTACTCTTTGTTACGTAGAGTTCTACGGATTTTGGCAAATGCATGGTGTCACGTGCCTGCCATCACGGGACATGTACAATAACTTCGGTGCCCTGAAATGCCCTCTATGCTTTGCCTCTTCAGCCCCCAAACTCTTGACGACCACTCACCTCCTGCGTCACCTCTGCCGCAGGGCCTCCTGCAGGATGTCACAGAAGTGTGATATAGTTTGTAGCTTTTTCCAACTGGCATCCGTCACTTGGCAATAGGTATGTAAGACGTACCCATGCTTTGTGAGACTCGTCAGCTCATTTCTTTTCATCACTAATATTTTATTAACATTACCACACGCACTACAAATTGTCGATTCATTCTCCTGGAAGACACCTTAATTACTCTCGGTTTCTGCCAGGTGTGTACAGAGCTGCTATAAACATCGCTCTGCTGGTTTTGCACGAACGTAGAATTCCAGGGTGGCAATTCTCTTTCCTACCAATCCTGAAATATTTCGCTCCATCTTGCTTGCACGGTTTCCTGCAAGAAGTTTGCTAGAATTTGACCTTCGTTTCCCTACAGGTGAAGCGGGTCTTCCATTCCCCATCAGTCTATTTTAAGATTTTCTGTCTTTCCTTTCTTTTGCAGTTTGAAAATCACTTACACGTGTGTGTGTGTGTGTGTGTGTGTGTGTGTGTGTGTGTGTGTGTATTTGGTGCTTACCTGTACTTACAGCAGATTTGGTGCAGGAGATAGGCAGCGCTGGGTCTGTTAGTATTCGATTTGCTTTTACACCATGTGATTTAAATAGTAAACTGAACAAAAAATGAAGACATGGTTGGCGACTGTCTTCTCGTCTTCCAAGCCATTAAACCGGTCATGAGAACCAGAAGTGTGATCTCTGAAATCTGATTGCCCCTCTCAGATCGGCACGTGATTGACAGCTTTGTCCATCACCTCGGCAAAGTCGTTACATCATACTTCATCGACGTTGACATTCAAGTCAATTCACCCAGGAAACATGAAAGATTAGAGGTGCAAATTGAGCAGAATAAGCTATGTTCCAGAGCCCCGCAATCCAGGCCAGGGTGTGGCTTTACGCACACGGCAGTGGGTCACAGTGTAACATACGTGACCATTTTTAAAATAAAACAATGTAAGTAAAATGAAAATATAAAACAAAACTAATACACATAGGTAAAAATAAAAATTAACAAGCAAAGTCAATGAAACAATATAACTGTATAATGATTGCAATCTGACAAATAGGACAAATAAATAAAAAGGATATTTAAATTAACTTTGATAGAATAATAATTTAGAAATTCCTGAGTATTTAAAAATTCCTAACTATTTTTCTCTGAAGAAGCTCCCCTAACACCCACCAACCCTGAGCCTGACATGACTGTTTGGGGGGGACACCATCTACTATGCTTCTGAGATTGTTCTGGAAGGTGTGGTGACTCCCGGGTCAGTGTTTCCTGTTTAGTTCCCATGCTTCTCTGGTTGACATGCTTTGCAGCCTGCTCTGGGCCTGGGCAGAGGCCACAGTCTCGAGGATGCTGGAGGATGCGTCCCGCTTTGGGATCGGTGTCTGCCTCTGTCACCGTCCCTCGCCAAGGCAGGCCAGGCGCAGTGCGGGTCTCGTGAGGGGCCACGTGACTCTGGGGGGTGGGGGGGGGGCGGGCACTGCAGGATGAAGCATGAGAGGACGGGGACGAGGACCCGGAAGAAAGTGACGTCTGCTGGCTGTGGCTCTGGGAGCCGGCTCTCCCCACGCTGCAGGCAGCGATCTTGGAATCAGAACAGAAAAGGTAAACCCCAGCCTCAAGCTCCTTAACAGAACAGCGCAGGGTCCTCCAGGGAGTTCCTGCTGTTGGCCAGTGTCCCCAGGGCCCAACCCCGACACATGGGCAGCTTCCCGAGAGACACGACGCTCATCTGTGATCAGGCGATCATGGTCACCATCCTGCCCTGTCACGTGGGCTCCACGCGTCTGCCTGACCATATCAGAGCTCTAGCCCCCTGCCGCGTTTGGCCCGAGTTTATCCACTAATGCGCAAATGCCGTAACCCACGCCCTTTGCGTGAGTCTACGGCCAAATCGCCAAACATAGTCTGAGAACTGACGGGCGCTAATTCAAAATCGAGACGCTCGTCCTTTCTCCAGGGGCGACGCGATGGGCCGTGGTGACGCGCCGACCAGCTGGGGGGCTCCACGTTCGCTGGCTCCTTCCGGGGAGCGGGGCGGCCGGGCCGGGCCCTCTTCCCTCCATCCATCGGTTCGTGCCGTTCGCCCTTCTCCCTGGGGCGAGACCTAGCCGCGTGCGACGCGAGTGTGACCCCCTCATTACGGCACCGCCATGCGGGGCGCCCGAGTCCCCCAGCCAGCCGGTGTCGCTGAGAACTGTGTCCCACGACGTGGAGAAACGAGGCGTCAGAGGAGCAGCGCCCCGCCTCTGCCCCGCCCACTCGCCCGCCCTTCTTAGGCTCATTTACATTTCCATGCGTGAGGGGAACTTGGGAATGAAAACTGTGGAGCCAGTTAGAGCCCCCTGCACGCATGGTAGCAAAGTCAAAAGCATTTTAAGATATCTGGACTTACACACACGTGCACACACATGAGCACACAAACGCACACAGAGACACACACAACATGCATACATTCATACACACATGCATGCACACACACGTACACACAGCATGCACACATGCACATGTGTGCGCACACATACATGCACACCCACATGCACACCCACATGCACACCCACATGCACACACAGCAAACACAAACACACACATGCACACACATGCACATGCATACACGCAGAAATACACACATGCACACACAGATGCACACAAACACACAAACGCACACATGACATGCACATGTGCACATTCATGCACACATGTGTGCGCACACATGCACACACATGCGCCCGTGTGCGCGAACACACATGTGCACACAACAATCACACATGCACATGTGTGTGCGTGTGCGCACATGCCCGCATGTGCGCACACACAATGTACACACAACACACACACAAACACACATGCATACACGAACACACAGACACAGGCACACAGCACACGCACACACACACACAAATGCACACACATACACACACGCACACATAAAATTTAATCCTAAAGTTTGCCAGGTTAAAACACTAAAGCTGTGCGATTTGGGCAAGTTTCTTAACTTTGACGTGCCACGATTTTTTCAGCCATAAAATGGTGATTGAAAACAGTGTTTGCTGCGTTGACTGTGCTGTACAACCAATGAGTACTTATAACACGGCACGCAGCCTCGTCTGTGCCTGAAAACTGTTGGCTGTGATTATTAAGAGTATAAATTTTTTTTAAGATTAAATTTTATTCATTAATAGCCGAACTATAAATATATTTATTAGTATTTTTGTAAAGTTTCTACAACAATTCACTAAACAACCAAAAACTTCATACAGATTAACACATTTAATTTAAAGCAATAAACACTTCACTCAGAATTTCAGCCTATTTTTAAATTGAGAATCACATCATTCCTTGGTCTTTCAGTTTTTAGGAGGGGTTATAATGCTTACCCCTACGGCCCATTTCCATTAAAAAATTACAGTTTCACTATCAAATGCGTAAAATGTCATTAAAACAAATGATCCCAATTAAAGTCTTTCTAGTAAGTTACATATTCTTATTTGTTCCATTAAAACTGTAAGCTCCGTTACAAATTTTTCTCATCACTTTTATACTCGCATGCATCATAAGAAATATTATTAGTGTTGGGCTATAAGAAATTGACTTTTTTATGTCAACACTGGCAAATTTATGTAGTTTAACCGAATATTTAATTCATAACATCCTTTTTTTAACACAATCGTCTAAATGTCCAAAATTCATCTTTTACAGACCGTTTAAAAGTTAGTGTGCTCTGAATGAACTGCTAACCGTCCGACACTATGTGTGTCACATGGAGTAGCTGCCTCGTTTAGGGCTGAATGAAATATTTATGGTGGACCAAATAAAGAAGCAATGTAATGGCAAATTTCTATATCTGGGGACATTCCTGTCACTTTGGGCACCAGTGAAATAGCTCTGGCCTAATTTCATCTGACTTCGGATGTGTGTAAATCACAGGAAAATGCGAACTGACTACAGACGGAGAAAATCAGCAAAGACAGGAAATCATTGCAAATCAGAACCTTATCAATATTTCACTAGGCTAAGACTAAACATCTTATTTCTTCAGAAGCGGAAAGCTCTTTTCTTAAAACCTTAACACGGGCCTTAAGAAGTTTGCCACGACGCCGTTAAATGCCAAGGATTTAATTTAGCCCTCGGAATCCGTTGTTTGTACACAGCTCCACTGCATGAAATTAAACTTGTGTGCCGGAAGCCGGCGTGCTTGGGTAAGAGACATTTTTATGGTTGAATGGACTTGGTAAACCATTTAGCCCGTGCGCTGACCCTTGCCTGCAGGGGACTCACAGGGAGTCAGCCAGAGCTGCTTTTGCTCTTAGTCACCCGTGCGGCCGTGACCTACAACCCACCCAACGACGCCGTGATGCCGTTTTCATCGCTCCTGACGCGAGGGTGGCAGCTATTGTCCCTCGCCTGTTTCTATGTTCATCTCAACATCCCCACGGTGACGGCTTGAAAGTGTGCGATTTCTAAAAATGTATCATTCACTTAGAAACAAGACACAGACACAGAAAGTCACCTGAAATATAACTTCTCAAATTTAAACCTAGACCCTCGACTGAGTGTGATCAGCCTGTGGTCTTCGCCAAGAAATATACTTAACTGCATAAAGCTTTGGAGATGCCATTCTTTGTTCTGTGATAAATTTCCCTTGGATGGAGGCGAATCAACCAAGGAAAATAAACAAAACACATCAATTAAGGTTCAACTTAATACTTCACGTAAACTGAGTGTACATTGATAAATTTAGCCGTTCCCTGCATTTGCATGGCTTATGTTTTGCTTTGTCATTTGAGTTTTTGCCTTGAGGAAGAAAAAAGAAATGGTAATGTTTATGAAAGGAGGGGCTCTGCAGAGGAAAATGTCTGAGAAAAGGCAGTTCTGTTAAAATTAAAATGTTCTGGGCAGAAACGTGTGGTCAATTTAGAGCACTTAAAATAAAAAAAAAATCGTAATTACCTATGCGATTGAATCTCCCTCTCTGTCTGTCTCTGTCTGTCTCTCTCTGTTTCTGTCACAC
>NW_011889039.1:116509-117761 GCF_000151845.1 Pteropus vampyrus | reverse complement strand
TAGTAGCCCAGTCTGTCCTCTGTGGCTTTCCTGTCACATAGCTCGGTCTCTGACGGTCAGTACGGTAGAAATGAACTCCATCAGCTGAATATTTCCGAGTCTGTGAACCCATCCCAGGCCCAGGACCAGTTAAGACCCGCAGAGCCCCAAATGAAGATGCACGGCACCCAGAATTTCGAGGCAGCAGCACAAACCCGAGCATGCAGTCACGAGTGGGTGCCCAAGTGGGACACAGCCCCGGTCTTTGTGCTGGGGGGACTTCTGGTTGGGGTCCAGGCAGCTGAGGAAGCAGCTCGACCCTCCGTGCCTCACAGTGTCTGTCAGTGAACACGCGGCATCCGATGTCTGCACTCTACCCGTGCTTGGCGATGACACAGGGG
Source organism: Pteropus vampyrus (assembly GCF_000151845.1). Classification (NCBI taxonomy): domain Eukaryota; kingdom Metazoa; phylum Chordata; class Mammalia; order Chiroptera; family Pteropodidae; genus Pteropus; species Pteropus vampyrus. The sequence continues at coordinate 117,381 of NW_011889039.1, read as the reverse complement.
CGACAGCCGGTCACGACGGAGAGCCCTGGCTCGAGGTATCTGCTGGCCACCCCCTCTGCACAGACCAGGAGCGAGGGCTGAGCCTGCCCGGGAGCCTCAGGACCTGCAGAGTGCCTGCCGCTCTCTCCTCCTGCCCTGGTGCCCGGGGGACACGGGCCAGAGCTCCGTCACCCGCCGGGCCCTGTCCACGTCATCGCAACTGGCAGCCCTGACGGCGCTGCGTCAGCCTGGCGTGAGGGAGCGCCCGCCATGTGACCCGTGCTTGACCTGCGTTGTGGCGCCTGACACAGCCCTCCCGAGGAAGACCAGGCGTCTGTGGCGGTGAGCGGCGGGGGCTGGCACCACGGCTCCTGTCGCTCACGCCCTGAACTGCGATCGTCACCCCGTGGCTTTGCGATCGTCACCTCGAGGCTTTGCGATCGTCACCTCGGGGCTTTGCGATCGTCACCTCGAGGCTTTGCGATCTTCACCCCGCGGCTTTGTGATCGTCACCCCGCGGCTTTCCAGTGCATTAAGACCGACTGAGGCTACGATGTGCTTCTTGGTATTGACTCTGCGGTTCGATCTGTGACTTAAAGTCACAGCGTCCCGCTGGCCCCGGGCCGTGGCAGGTCCGTTCCCCCTGCACTCGCCTCCGCGTCACGTGTGCGTTGTGTCACGTGTGCGTTGTGTCACGTGCGCGTTGTGTCACATGCGCGTTGTGTCGCGTGCGCGTTGTGTCGCGTGCGCGTTGTGTCGCGTGCGCGTTGTGTCACGTGCGCGTTGTGTCACGTGTGTGTTGTGTCACGTGTGTGTTGTGTCACGTTTCCTCTATGTAAAGAGAGGGTCTGGTCCTCCCCGCCTGTTTTTAAATTCTCCCAAAGAAATACAAA
>NW_011889039.1:113482-116197 GCF_000151845.1 Pteropus vampyrus | reverse complement strand
CCGGGCCTTCTCCTTACAGAGAGAACGCGTGAGTGGGGCGGGCGGAGAGCCGGGCGCGCAGTGGAGCAGGGAGGCCGCCGAGGTGCGGGCTCGGACCGCCACGGGCCTCCCCGTCCTCGGCCACTGCGCCCGCGTCCGGCTGTCCAATCCCCCGGCTCAGCGCCGCGGCTGCAGCCGTGAAGACTACATGTAGCGTCTGTGACACTGTCGCAGGCTGGGACCGGGCGCAGGGGCCGCGAAGACAGCACAGCACGAAGGCGAGGACGGCGGCGACCGATTTCCAGCCCTGGCCCCGCGGGCGCCGAAGGCCGCAGCCGCGCCCGGGTTGAAAGGACCCAGCCTCCTCCCAGCCACGTCCATGCGGTGTCCCTTCCTCGCTGCCACCGGCGTAAATCCTCCGGCGAGAGCGCGACGCCCGTGGGAGTCCCCGGCAGGGAGCCAGACGACGGCTGCGGGTCAGGGACCCTCCCGGGAACGGACGTCAGAGGAGGCGGGGCCGGGCGGCCCCCAGCGCTCGGTCCCTTCGGGAGATGCCGCGTCTCACGCACATTTGTTTTCAGACAAAGGCGGGGCTCTTAAGACACAGACCACCTTTCATTGCTTCCAGGAGCCCAAATCATCGCTGTCACCCTCGAGGGACACCGGACCCAGCCACGGCTGGATCTCTCCCTGCTGCTCAGGGGGTTTGCCTGCTAGCATTTCGAATGAGGAGGATTTATTTTGCTTACCAAGGTGGCAAGAAAGGTCCTGATGCCTGATCCTTGTGCTTATGGCAACGATGGATTTATCTTTGCAATAAGATAAATACATCTTTGCTCCCGTTTATGGTCTAGGGCGGTGTCAGTCATGGGCTGGTGGCCGTCCACCCAGCAAAATCTCTTCTCGAAGTGTCACAAGTACCTGCTTTCAGCATCACAGAGAACCAGGATGACACACCTCCTGCCTGCCATGTCTCCCACCGAGGCACTGTCACTTTGAGCTTGGGGAAGGGGCGACACGCATCAAAGCGGGGGATGCCTGTTTCTTGGACGTCTAACTTTTACCACAGGCGATAAGATAGATCCATCTAAAACGGGCCACTTTAGAAAATGCCAGGCAAAGGGAAGCCTCGTAAGGACTAGAAAAACAGGGCCGTGAGGAAGAAATCGTACACTGGCCACGCAAGTCAGCTGAGCTTCAGAAAAAACAAACAAACATAGAAATGTCCTGTCAGAGAACCTTGAAGAAGGAGTTCGGATGCTAAACACCCATTTCAAAAATGGTCACTCCGGGAGTCTCAGGAACAGGTGGACAGACGTGAAAGCGAGGCCAGTGGCGCGCGTCCTGGGGGCAGTGTCGGGGTGCGAGGCGCTTTCTCCCGGGCAGCCGAGGGGCGACCCGGCTTCGGAGACGTGAAGGCGGGCACCTGCTGGGAAGCAGGAGGACGCTGTGCTGTAAAGCACGCGACAGGGACACACCTGTGCAGGTGAAGCGGGAGATGCGACCTGGGGCCTCCGCTTGCTCCTTCGGGGTCAGTTCTTCCCCAGGTGACAGGAGGAAACCACATTCTGAAACCCGAACGGCAGGTTGCAAGAGAGCAACGGGGGCGGGAAAATTAAGACTCAAAAACGGTTCCCCAACGTGTCCATTTGGAAGACCAGGCCTTAGAGATCACGATGAATTGATCTAGACACATTCTGGTTTGTCTTGAAAGAACTAAAACGCGCTTTAAAGGAAAGTCATTCTCCTCCCAGGAAAATTTTTTACTTGTAGGCGAAATGATAATGGTTTCAGTAATATGGTCCAAATAATATATATCGAACATTACATTCGATTTGAAGGAACTGATTATCGTTTATTCTCTAAGTCACAAATATCACCCTTGAAATAATGTACAGTTTCCATGTTCAAGTGGCCATCCTGAGCACTCGGTAAAGCAGCAAACACCGCGCACCTGGCAGCTTTCAGACTCAGAGAATCTTTGGAAAACGTCATCTTGTGAAACACTTTTAAAAAATATTTTCTTGATATAGAACTAACCAAAAGAAGAAAGCAGTTGTCAAATTTGGAAACCTAGGAAAAGGAAAAAAAAAAAACGTACGCGAACAGATAATGTTGGTGAGTGGTAGGAAACCGTGCCGAGTGCTTGTGCAAAATATAAAGTACAATAAGTGAAAATAATTTTAAATTAATAATAAAATGCGACGTGTATTGCCGTTCGAAGACCCGCCTTAGAGAACACCGAAGAGCAGACAGGTGATAATGTCGCATTCGTAAAGCAAACCGGCGCGTCGGCGTGCGCGTGTGCTTCGTGCTAGCGTGATTTTTATGGTCAAATCCTCACGTTTCGTCTGTCGCGTTTTCCGGTACCATGAGCCTGCGCTTTGCAGCGTTGGGGAGCATCAGCGGATGGGTCAGAAACGCTGACCTCACATACGGTCACTGGGTCGAGTCCGGGAGAGAGAGGCGGCAAGATTTCCAGGCCGAGAACAAGCTGCATGTTCAAAATCCGAGGACCGCTCCTTACAGAAGCACCGGCGGATGCCCTGACTCGACTTACCCACAGCTGGAACCCGGGGAAGCTGAGCCTCGTGACGGACGTCTGCAGGGGGTACCTCCAAAGTGGCTCCATCCGCGCCCCTTCTGTGCCATCGGCCGTGTGACCTGGCTGCTCAGAGGCGGTGTCCAGTTTCCCTACCTCTAAATCAGGCCGACCTTGTCTACGGCCACGCCACC
>NW_011889039.1:110353-112736 GCF_000151845.1 Pteropus vampyrus | reverse complement strand
TTGGGGATGTTTGCTATGCCACAACCAGCTGATACTTCACCTCCAGTGTCATTATGATGACCGTTTACTTATGTGCGGGATGATTTCTCATACATCCATAGTTTTAATTAATTCCTATGAAATTCCTTAAAGGAAGATCATCACCTCATTCCCATTTTAAAAATGAAAAGTCCAAGGTTAAATTCTGTCAGCGTTGGAAACCAGATCTGTGTCATCGCAAAGCGTTAGCGACCCCGCTTCCTCTTCCTGCTACGCATGCTGCCCCACAAAGAGGGGAGATACGGCCCCACGACTTTAACCACGATGCCCCACGATAACCCGACCGCGTCGGAGCAAGAGGCCCGGGCCGGAGACGCCTTCAGCATCGTCGGTTCTCTTCCCGGCTCCAGGTGGCCCTCACCTCCCTGCTCCTCCCCGTTGGAGCAGGTTGACCTTGACCCGTGCCGGCAGCTGAGAAACGTGCCTGTCTCTTGTGCCATCCCTCAGAGCCCTCCAGGGGACAAGCTGGCCGCTGCGATTCAAGTTGTCACAGTTCGGCCCCAAACGTCTCACAAAGCATGGAGTCTGTGACCTTCCTGTGTCCCCTATGAGGGGTCATCACTTTGCAGGTGAGGACGTGGGCGAGAAGTGACGTCTCTGCATGATCTCCTGTGACTGATACCTCCCCGCTCGGGGAGGAAAAGCCCCTCGGCCCCAGCTTCTGTCCATCACACTGGGGACTTCCCTGAAGGAGGACGTGGAGTAGGGGCGTCTGCCTGCGGTTCTCAGGTAGCACATGGCAGGCCTCTCTCTTTGACATTGGCGCGGCACGTTAGACATGACTGTGCTGCTAAATACACACACACAAACATACGCACAGGCCCTCAGAGGGCGTCACGTGGGCGAAATCGTCTCCTGCTTAATTCTTAGATAAAAACGTCTATTTGGATCTGTATGCATCCCTGGGGCTACACTGTCCTTGGAAATTTCAAGATAAACCTTGTTGTAAAAAAATAAGGTTTTCGAAAACACAAATACGTATTAAGACAGAAAATTAATTCCTGTCCTCAGAAAGCTCTGGAAGAGCCTTGCAGTTGCGTCTGTAAAAATCTGTGAGTTGGCGTAATCGCACGCCTGTCTTGGGTAGGTGTGCACTTTACGCGCTGCTCCTTCGTACCAAGGAAGGAAAGATCTGAATGCCAAAGCCCTTGCTTTATCGCTTTTAAAAAAAATAAATAAATAAGAAAGGCTCGCACAGGACAACATTAATACAAATCACAAGGCATTTAGTATGAAAATAAAGGAGCATTTTCTACAACACTCATCTCGATATTATAGGGAGAGATTTTTTCACTAACGGAAAACTCTATTTTCATATTCTCTCAAGAGTAGCTCTACTGGTCTGAATCCAGAATTTATCCTCAAGCGAGAGGAACAAATTGGCTTAATATTCAACCATTTGCTGCCAAATGAATTGACAAAATATTTAGGCATGCAAGGATCACACATTTGTAGAGGAAAAGCAGTTTATTTGAAAGCTGCCGCGTTACAGCTGTTCGAATACCGCGGTGGGTGGAGAGATGGCACGCACCCCTCTGCACCCCTCAGTTTCTGCCCCCGCACCCTGCCTTGTCAGGAGGTAAGGCCCTGATGCCCACACTCCCCCTCCGCCCTCACCTTCAGCCTGGCCTTTACGAGGCGTAATAGATGGCCCGCTCTTGCCAAGACGCCAGTCTTACCCCTGGGATCCGTGCGCGTTGAGAGCTGTCAGGATTTTAAGCAAAGCTGTGCTGTTTGGATGACAGGCCAAAGCCGAGTGCAGCGGGAGCGGACGGCCCCGTCGGGGGCGCCCGCCGTCTCCAGGCGCAGGGTCCCCCCTCAGCTGGGCGTGCTGCCGGAAACGGGGCTGGCTTCGCGGGTTCCGCCGCCCTCGTGGAGCGGGTTCCTGCAGTCGGAATCTACACGTAAGCGCGTTCTGCCGACACGTGTCCTGACTTCCAGTCTCTTCCTTATCCGACGTCACTGCGTTTTATATCCGCTGCGGGCGGAAAGAGCAGAGAGGCGGCTCGACCCCACCCCCCGCGTCTGCGGATGAGGGCGCGAGACGTCACAGCGTCAGGGGCCTCGTCCAAGCTCATGGGGCTGCGGGTCAACGCGGAGCAGCGCGAGGACGCAGGCCTCCCCGCTCCAGGGGCCTCCAGCTGTCCCGGCACGGTGTGAGAACGGTCCAAAGCTGCAGACCTCATCAGCGCCTTGGTTCTGCAAAACCATGGACAGCGTTACTGGGTTGCTCCGAAGGAGGCAAGCGAAGAGCTTTGGACAGTTTGACCAGGACATACAAATAAAACACGGAAAATGCATTGATGTCTAATGAAGACGAAGGTGACAGTGGGAAGCGTGCTTG
>NW_011889039.1:106969-110303 GCF_000151845.1 Pteropus vampyrus | reverse complement strand
GTCTCTTCCTTATCCGACGTCACTGCGTTTTATATCCGCTGCGGGCGGAAAGAGCAGAGAGGCGGCTCGACCCCACCCCCCGCGTCTGCGGATGAGGGCGCGAGACGTCACAGCGTCAGGGGCCTCGTCCAAGCTCATGGGGCTGCGGGTCAACGCGGAGCAGCGCGAGGACGCAGGCCTCCCCGCTCCAGGGGCCTCCAGCTGTCCCGGCACGGTGTGAGAACGGTCCAAAGCTGCAGACCTCATCAGCGCCTTGGTTCTGCAAAACCATGGACAGCGTTACTGGGTTGCTCCGAAGGAGGCAAGCGAAGAGCTTTGGACAGTTTGACCAGGACATACAAATAAAACACGGAAAATGCATTGATGTCTAATGAAGACGAAGGTGACAGTGGGAAGCGTGCTTGGTGCTTGGACCCTGTATTGAAGATCCTGATAACTTCACAGCCGTGGGCTCACAAGGGAGAGACTCCAGCCCAGGGAGGAAGAACGTGAGCCGGGGGACGGAGCCCAGCTGTGACTCGGGCCAGGCTGTCTCATGAGGATGCAGTGAACGTTTAAACAAGAACACAGGTCTCATGCAGGTACACGTAAAAATACCGAGAGCGTTTAGGATTCATGTCCTTATTTTCTTCAAAGATGTGATGGTATTTGTAAAAAAAAAAGACTTACATAATAAGATGTGTAAGTGGAAATTTAAAAAATGACTTTAAAACATAGAAAACGAGAGAAATTATTAAAAATATTTGTCGTAATTCAGTTACGGTGAATTTAATTCTACATTTCCTGGCGACAATGGTAAAGAAGAAAATATAATACGCTGTGACTGCTCATCCTCTGACAGAAGGGACACGTGTCTGCTCATCAAGGGAGACTGTAAAACTTTAATTCTGAAAGAAAATTGTCACTCGATGCCTTAGACAAGGGCTCTAAGCCACACAGTGGCCAGCGTCTTCACCCACGGACTTCGGAGACGCAGCCCTTCTTCCCTGCATGGGCTCCCGCCTCGGGCGCGGGGCAGGCGGCCCCTCCCGCCCTCAGAGCTCCCGGAGCCCACGCAGTGTTGGGGGACTGTCCTGGCAGCGCCCGGCCTCGAGTGACCTCTCTCACACTGTGCGATGCTGGGCTCCACGTGTCCACTTGGGCAGGCCATGTGTACCCAGACTCCTGGTGGAATGACCCCCGGGGGTGCCTGCGAGCTGCTTCTGGATGCGGTGAGCCCCGGTCATCCCCATGGGGATGTCGGTCTCTCCTCTCCCGGGCGGGACGTGCGTCTTCCGTGCTCCTGCGCCTCAGGCTGGCCTGCGCGCCCTGCAGACCTCGCTTCTTGCCAGCTCCACGATGACGTGGGCCCAGCCCCCGCATGCGCCTTTCCGTGTGTAGGTGTCCCTGCCATGGGTTCTGTTTCCCTGGAGAAGCCGCGCCCTGCCCTCGCCCGGGCTCCCCTGGGGGTCACCAAGGAGACTCGGCTCCATGTCCACCCACCCATTCTCCTCCCAGAGGCCAGACCGGAAGCAGGGGCTTCTCTCCACGAGGAAAGGAAGGGGGCCAGAGCCCCCCAGTCTCCCTTTGGGGAACCCTCCCCATCCATCTCTGCCTTGTGGGACCGTCCCCGACCGTCTTCCCGTTGCTCCCTGGCGTTCCTCGCCACCTTATAAATAGAAGTTTAATAAAAAGCCGTACTTTCATCGCAAGGTGTGCATTTCGTTTTTCTGTGGACGATGTTGAGTCTTGGCCACAGACATGGCGGGGCTCGCGGGCCGTGGGGGGTAGCACTGTTCTGCAGAGTCACCTACCTGCGACTTCCGGCCCTTCACGCAGAGCGTTGCAAAAAGAACCCCTTGTCCAGCACAATGGCTGGAAACCCCGGGACAGACCCAGAGCTCCTCCTTCCAGGGACCCTTGCCTATCGGAACTGGTCTGGGCGAGAGCAGAAACAAAGGAAAACCACGAAAAATGGGTCACCTAGGTTGTCTCCAGCAACGTCACTCTTTGTGCCTTCTGGCTCTACATGGTTCAGTATGTCCCAATGGGACCCGGCACATCTCAGCTCGTCATGATTTGATCCTGATTCTACCACAAAGACAATGTTTCGTGAGAAACTCTGAATGAGGGGTGCCTGGCCAAGCTCTGGCCCAGTGAAGCAGCGGTGGCCAAAAGCAGCTGTCACGTCAACCTGTTTCACATACTGCACGATCTCTTCCTGTTCCTCCGGACTCTCTCCAGAGTGGCATTTTGTATCAGCCTCAAGCAGGCGTCGCGTCGTGGCCGTGCCCACAGCACTGTGCTGGCACATTTCAGGTGTGTGGGTTGTGCAAACGGACGTCGCCAACACACTTCCTGGGCAGGTGAGCTGAGTGGGCAGCCTGCTCCTGGCACAGGGACCCACGGGCACCAGATGCTTTGGTTTGCTGTTTTTAACTCATATGTGGTAATCGACACGTTCTGCCCCCTGACGACCTCCTCCGCTTTGGACATAGCCATGTGATTACGCTCAGAGGCGAACCCACCGAGACTGGACAGGTGAACCCAAAACCAAGGAGAGGAGGGACCTCAGTGACATACGACCATGCCGGAGGTGCAGTCACAGCTTTTTCCTCGAATGAAAGTCTGGATAGATGGGAGCCTGGTCACCGCGAACTGAAAACCCGGGTGGATGAGGATGGTTTCATCACGTGACTGGCCTGGCAACAACCTGTGTAGGTTTCACAGCAAAGCTAATCACGGACTATTACGTTCTGGCTGGAGACGTTCGTGCTCTGAATCACCAATTCTTTCCCCTAGAAATTTGGGGATCCACGCTCACGGCTTGAGGGGGTGGCAGGAGGTGGGAGAAGCCGAGATCCCGAGGGACGGCGTGGAGAGGAGGAGAGAGTGAAGAACAGGAGGCCGGGCAGGGGGAGGAAGAAGCGCGGCGCCACCGGCAGAGCTGCCTCCGGGTCAGCAGCGGAGGTTGGATTTTCTCCCTGGGTTTTCTCCCTGGGGACGCTCTGAGCTAGTGGCTCAGGGAAGGACGAGGGCAGAAGCCAACATCGGGTACCCAGCGGGGGCACTTGCAGCAGCTTGGGTGCTGAAAAATGCCTGGAGATGGGTTGTTTCCTCCCAGAGGTGGCGCCCGAGAGGAGGCCGAGCTGCGCAGAGGAGGCGGAGTCGGCGGAAGGCGCAGCTGGATGCTGGGGGGAGGGCGCCAAGTGCCCCAAGGGCGCCAAGGGCTCGGCGTCCACTGGGTCACGCACTCCTCCAAGAAACCAGCGACTACTGGCTCCCTCTCCGGACTGTGAGCTCGCTGCGGACAGCAGACAACGACCATCAGGGGACCCCAGATTCGGAGAAAAAC
>NW_011889039.1:103027-106919 GCF_000151845.1 Pteropus vampyrus | reverse complement strand
CGCAGAGCGTTGCAAAAAGAACCCCTTGTCCAGCACAATGGCTGGAAACCCCGGGACAGACCCAGAGCTCCTCCTTCCAGGGACCCTTGCCTATCGGAACTGGTCTGGGCGAGAGCAGAAACAAAGGAAAACCACGAAAAATGGGTCACCTAGGTTGTCTCCAGCAACGTCACTCTTTGTGCCTTCTGGCTCTACATGGTTCAGTATGTCCCAATGGGACCCGGCACATCTCAGCTCGTCATGATTTGATCCTGATTCTACCACAAAGACAATGTTTCGTGAGAAACTCTGAATGAGGGGTGCCTGGCCAAGCTCTGGCCCAGTGAAGCAGCGGTGGCCAAAAGCAGCTGTCACGTCAACCTGTTTCACATACTGCACGATCTCTTCCTGTTCCTCCGGACTCTCTCCAGAGTGGCATTTTGTATCAGCCTCAAGCAGGCGTCGCGTCGTGGCCGTGCCCACAGCACTGTGCTGGCACATTTCAGGTGTGTGGGTTGTGCAAACGGACGTCGCCAACACACTTCCTGGGCAGGTGAGCTGAGTGGGCAGCCTGCTCCTGGCACAGGGACCCACGGGCACCAGATGCTTTGGTTTGCTGTTTTTAACTCATATGTGGTAATCGACACGTTCTGCCCCCTGACGACCTCCTCCGCTTTGGACATAGCCATGTGATTACGCTCAGAGGCGAACCCACCGAGACTGGACAGGTGAACCCAAAACCAAGGAGAGGAGGGACCTCAGTGACATACGACCATGCCGGAGGTGCAGTCACAGCTTTTTCCTCGAATGAAAGTCTGGATAGATGGGAGCCTGGTCACCGCGAACTGAAAACCCGGGTGGATGAGGATGGTTTCATCACGTGACTGGCCTGGCAACAACCTGTGTAGGTTTCACAGCAAAGCTAATCACGGACTATTACGTTCTGGCTGGAGACGTTCGTGCTCTGAATCACCAATTCTTTCCCCTAGAAATTTGGGGATCCACGCTCACGGCTTGAGGGGGTGGCAGGAGGTGGGAGAAGCCGAGATCCCGAGGGACGGCGTGGAGAGGAGGAGAGAGTGAAGAACAGGAGGCCGGGCAGGGGGAGGAAGAAGCGCGGCGCCACCGGCAGAGCTGCCTCCGGGTCAGCAGCGGAGGTTGGATTTTCTCCCTGGGTTTTCTCCCTGGGGACGCTCTGAGCTAGTGGCTCAGGGAAGGACGAGGGCAGAAGCCAACATCGGGTACCCAGCGGGGGCACTTGCAGCAGCTTGGGTGCTGAAAAATGCCTGGAGATGGGTTGTTTCCTCCCAGAGGTGGCGCCCGAGAGGAGGCCGAGCTGCGCAGAGGAGGCGGAGTCGGCGGAAGGCGCAGCTGGATGCTGGGGGGAGGGCGCCAAGTGCCCCAAGGGCGCCAAGGGCTCGGCGTCCACTGGGTCACGCACTCCTCCAAGAAACCAGCGACTACTGGCTCCCTCTCCGGACTGTGAGCTCGCTGCGGACAGCAGACAACGACCATCAGGGGACCCCAGATTCGGAGAAAAACAACGTGTGAAACAAGTAAAATCCTCAGCCGGCTACAGTCCAAGAGCGCATCAAGGACTTTCCCCTGCCTGACAGTCAACAGAGCCCCGCGGGAAGTGGCGGGACAGGTGTGTCTGGTCACGCTCCGTGCACCGCAGGTGGGGAAACGCGAGGTCATCGCGGGAGAGGGATTTCGGGCGGCGGGGTTCAGAGGCGTAGCGATCCCAGCTGATGCGCAGGCGGCTGGGGACAGGCGAGCTGGCCACGCGCTCGGGTCCGGGACGCGGGTGTCTGCGGCCGCGGGTCCGCGCTGCAGCCGCGGGGACAGCAGAGACGTGGCACTGGCCCTCTGCCGAGTCCTTTCCTGAGGACGGAAAGTCAGTGGCCTTGAGGCAATCCAGGGAGCGAACAGTCTCAGCGCTGCGTGCCGCCTGACCCCGGGCGCAGAGAGACGTGCGGAGCCGGGCAAAGCGGGAGGCAACGCACACGGCTGGCGGCGTAGGCGGGAGGCAGTGCAGGCGGCCGGCGTGTAGGAGGAGGCCGCAGGGCCAATGGGGTCTCTGGGGCGAGGACGAGGCACGCAGCACCGATGGCGGGGGAAGGGACGCGCTGCGTGGCGGGGAGGATGGGCCGGGGTCGATCTTGACCCTGCACCTGAGACCTAGCCAGGTCTTGATCCCGATTTACTTAAAAAACACTTACTTTAAACTCGCTCTTTTTTAAATAAATAAACCATGAACCAAAGTGAAGACCTCTATCCGTCTGCATTTAACAGATAACCCGTGTTCTTAATGAGGTCGTAAATTCAGACGCCAGCACATGCGGACAGCGCGGTGGCCCGCACGAAACGCTCGTGCATCACAGGCGGGGAGCGGTAGCTGCGGGACGGTGCCTCGGACGCGCACGGAGGACCGCCATGTGGCCTGCTCCCTCTTCCTGTCCGTGGTGGTCAGCTTTCTAATTAGCGGTCTGCCGCCTCATAGCACAGGGGCAGAAGTAATTGCTTCATTGTGAAGACAGCGACACGGGAGAGGTGGTCCCGGCTTCTGCACAGACTGTTTTGTAAATAAATCATGCTTTTTAATTGCTCTGTCAGAAGGACCCGTCTTTGAGCAAAAGGGGATAGGGCTGAGTGGAGGGGCTGAGTCGGGGGGACATCTGTATGGTCTGGCAAAGGGCTCCGAGCACTTGTTCTCAATATCCATAGCGAGCTCTCGGGTTCCGTGTACACAGTAACAATTAAAAGCGCACAATGGCGCGACCATGTTCTGCGTGGCAGAGGCAGGTTGGCTGCTTCCCATAACAGCTTCCCGAGCGAGCAGGACAAAGGGCCCGGCGCATCTGCTCTGCCGCCCCGAGCACCGCCTGCTCCTCGGGCCCTAAAGACAAATGCGGACCCAGCAGGGGCCGGGTCGGCATGGTGACGCAGTCAGGGTGCCTCTGACGCACGCGACGAAGGGGCGGGGCCCTGCGTGATAACTTAGCAGGCCAGGGCCGCAGGGCGCTGCAAGCCGAAGCCACCAGCCTGAGCATCTCCGAGCCGGATCCCCCGGGAGTGGCAGAGAAGTGAGAAGTTCTGCGGTTCTGAGCAGATCGTTGAGAATTCCAGTGCCTGACCCCACATCTGAAACGCCCGTCACCTTGCAGCTTGTTCCCGTGAGCCTGGGACTTCAGGAAAGACAGGCTGATGTTCTCAAGCACACGCCGCTCACTTCTGTGGACGAGAGGCCAGAGCGGAGTGGCCACCGTGGGCTCTCGGGAATAAGGTCCAGTAACAGGTAAAAATTTCCTTCCCGGCCGATTCGCCACAAACGGGCTCTGATCACAACCACTTCGACCCCAGCTGCCCTCGGAGGAAGGGCCTGAGTCTGCAGAAGTGCCACATGTGGGACAGGAGGGACCCACGCTGCAGCCGGGGACACGTCTGAGAATCGGGCGGGCTCGCCGCCCCTGTCCCGAGCCACCTCCTAAGCTTCGGCGTGGAATCCGGCCTCAGACGAACCACAGAGGCCGGGGCGCGGGCGGCGGCAGCAACAAAGGACGGGGGCGGCGACAGCACGCGCCTTCGACGCAAGGGCAGGAAAAGGGGTCGAGTCCAGTGTCACGTCAAGTCCCCGAACGCGGTGGCACCAGTCCGCGGCAGTTAACAGCTATTATGTAAACATCGTGGAATGCGCCCGGTGCTCTGACTGATGGGGAAAGCGCGGTCATTGGCCACCGGGGGCCGCCGGATGCCCGCCCAGCTCTCCAGCTGCGACCCGAGTGTGTTTCCATAAAACCCCGCGCTCGTAACAAGGGGTTTGATGGGGTGTTAACAACCCTCAGCTTCGGGTCGAGCTGTTAACCAACAAAGTCGTCATTAACTGCTGGTAATGGCTGTATTTCTGGGGATC
>NW_011889039.1:86334-102553 GCF_000151845.1 Pteropus vampyrus | reverse complement strand
TTGGAAGCGGCGCCCCGCCCTCGTCAGCGCGGTCCTAAGCGCGGTCCTTCGGGCGCTGGACAGGCTGACCCAGAAACGCTGGCGCAGTGACGGGCTGTGTTTCCGCGCACGTCACACGCCGATCTTTCGAATTTCGTTTCTTTCTGGCCACCGCGAGCACATGGCCTTGGGCTCCTCTCCGCAAGGCCTGCGTGTGGCTGGGCGGGGCTGGTGCTCTCACAGAAGGAGCAAAGGGGAGAAGCTCCTGGTGACAGGCAGCTCGGTGACAGAAAAGTGAGCCCAGGAGCCGGCTGTGGTCCGGAAGGGGACGCCCCGAGTCCTTCAGCAGTGACCTCCTCGCTCCCCACAGAGGCTCGGGCCCCACAGAGCCTCCGGTGGGTGCCAGGCAGGGTGGGTGGTGAACTCATCCCATGGGCCGTGGAGAAGGCGGGAAGGGAACTGGGAGGGGATGGCCTCTCAGTGTCCTCTCTCAGGACCCCCAAAAAAGAAGGCAACCTCCTCCCCTTCCCTGGGGACTCTGAGGAGGCTGCTCCAGGCCACCCACTCACGGGCACTGCCACCTCTGTGGAAGGGGGGCAACCCCAGCTGAGCGCCCCTGGCTTCCTGACCTCCACACGGTGTGGACAAGGACTCAAGCAAATGAGGGGTCCCTGGAGGCTGCTGAGCAGGGTAAGGAGAAGCCGGGAGGAGGGGCATGCCTCTGTCCCCGGAGTGTCACAGCAGCCCGGGAGGGGCCTCACGGGGGCGTGGCCAGGGGCAGGAGTCATACAGCCCTGAGGTGACGTGCAGCAGGGTGAGCAGGTGCTGGGCTGAGCTGAGCCCGGTCGAGAGGCCAGAGGCGGGGGGCGCCTCAAGCCCGGGACCCTGACCTTCCCCTGCTGCGTGGAGATGGCCCTCCCCCCACCGCCCCGAGTCCACGTGTCTGATGGAGGGAGCGGGCGGGCCAGCTTCCCAGGCCCAGAGCTTGTAGCCGAGGGTGTGCAGGCATCATGGATTCAGCCTGACCTCGCAGCACTGTGGACTATGCATCCTGGCTGTGACCCTGCTCCCGCCAGTCGGTGGCAGGTGGGGGCCAGGGAGAAAGGACCCGTGAACCACAGTCGTTGGTTCTGGGCCCAACCGATGCCCTGCACAGCGCGCCGTGCCCTCTGACCCCTGCTGCGTGTGGCGCGCGGCTCTGTCTGCAGACCTGGTCCCCGCCCTCTTCCAGACCCTCACTCGCCCGGCTTTGCAATATAAAAGGCATAACTGACATTTTTTCTGTCCCCACCCCTTCTTTGTAAGAAGCCACTAACATGGATTTAGGGGGAACCATTTTGCAGACAGGGTTCTCTGCGCCAGAATTAAATGAAAGCGAGATTAAAAATGCCTTTGAACACGTTCCACAAATCTGAAAGAATATTTCTAGCCGTGCCCCGGAGCGCACGCCACCAGACCTGCCCCGCCCGTGACTGCTCGCGGGTTCCCGGGGCGGGGGGAGACGGAGCTTTAGGAGGCCAGCACCTCCCAGCGGGCCCTGCACACTGCCCGCCACCACGGCCAGGTCCCCACAGAGCGGGGTGCCAGCCTCCTGGGAGGGACTCCGTTAACGACAGCAATATGAGCTGTGTACGTAGGTGTTAATTCTTAGTGAAATCAAAGAATAATGGAGTTGAATAATTGTACTGTAAACTGGGAAAATTAACTCCCTCCTCCCTCTCTCCCCCCTTCCCGCCTCGTCATCCCCTTTTTCTGAGAGGTTACACCGAGTCCAGCATTTTTCACACCTGTGCCGCAGGCACGCACAGAACAGAGCCAGCAGACAAGCAGCAGGGCTGTTTCTCGTAGGTGTGCTATTCATTATTCCAAGCCACTCTGCACCAGTCTCTGGAAAGAACGCCATGTTTTATATCAAGCTTCTCACAGCAGACAAGCATGTTGAAGCACATGGAACACAAGGCATAGATACGCCGTCCACATCTCCAAACCCACAACACACACACTCACACACACACACACACACACACACACACACACACACACTTTACAGCACTCACAGATTGTGTAGAAATCACCTCTCCATGGGAATCTCATTCAGATTAATCATGGACCTATGAGTTTGTTCCAAACTTACTTACACTCTAAATTTGAGTCCTTTTCTTTATGTTTTCCCATCGCATCCCCGCGGTCAC
This sequence comes from Pteropus vampyrus, assembly GCF_000151845.1. Classification (NCBI taxonomy): domain Eukaryota; kingdom Metazoa; phylum Chordata; class Mammalia; order Chiroptera; family Pteropodidae; genus Pteropus; species Pteropus vampyrus. The sequence continues at coordinate 100,382 of NW_011889039.1, read as the reverse complement.
CCTCTGCAGCTGCAAAGAGGAGGCAGTGCCGGCCTGCTGCTGTCACAGAGGCGGACGGGTGACAGCGCCTGAACGTGCACCTCTCTTGTTGATGGCCTCGCCCTTGGGTTGGAGTCGTCGGGGCTCCGCCAGTCGGGGGGGTGGGGGGCGCTGCTCTTCCCCAAGGCCCTGTGCAGATGGCACTTTGCAATGAACAATGCAACTGAGTTCGGTTTAGGATCATAGCACTGAATAGAAACTGAATATTAAAATATTTGCATATGAGCCATGGAATGCTGCTGCTTCTTGTTAGAAACACGATATAGAAGGTTCTGCATTTTTTGAAAGGCCAAATTTTTAAAAAAAAAATACACATTTCACACTTGCAGAATGAAAGAACTATTTTGAAAAGAAATTATTCTTTTCCTTTCTCTTACATTTACTTCACATTTCTCAATCCTCAAAAGAATCGCGTTAACATAGCACGTTTTCTTGTGTTTAAAACAAGGAAAACTCAACAGATACAATTGTTTTGTGATTGATGTTGGCACGCTATTAACTGAGTGTTTTGTGATCTCTCGAATCGTATAACATTATGCTTTATAAAATTATAAGCCAGCATAGTTTCATATATGAGTTCAAAGAAAGTTCTTTGACATTGCATTAATAAAACTACAAACCGGTACACAATTTGAATTCAAGCAGCCATAAATTTTGGCAAAATATTAATGTTTTAATGAATAAAACCCCAGCAAAATTAGCCATTTTGAATATTTGAAAATCCTATGCTTTCAACTCTATTTTAAGAATGTCTATTCTATAAATGCTAAATAAATCATCAGAAAGAGAAAGCACATAGAGTTAAAAGGGATTCAGATAGCTGTTATATCATTTTTTGGCCTTATATCAAAATCTGCTGTGGATTTCAAACGTGCTTTGAAAATAAATTAATAAAATATGATTTCATTATATACAATGTCTGCAAAAAAGCAACACAATAACCAGCTACAAACCACAAATGCAAAATGTGACTAAGGGACTGGCTGTAAGAATTAAAGCCTAAAATCACGAAACTGCTAATTCCACGCAGTCTACATCCTAGATCCAAGGGAACAGTATCTCATTAAACCAAAAGAAACAGAATGACACAGAAATAACGATTTCCCCTTATAGGCGTGCCTCCCATTAACGGAGAAGGCTCCCGACTTCTGCAGCCATCACCGGCCATCCCTAGAACCTTCCATCACCTTCCCGACACCCCAGAAGGCTGGCTCCTGTTCCCGTGCAGCTGACGATCCACTGGGATCTGAGTTCTCAGGACCAGTGACTCCGCTGGTTTTATTCATTTTGTCCCCCGGCACCTGAGATGGTTCCTTACGCATAGGAGACACTCGATAGACTATTTACGGATCCATGGGCTAGCAAGGAGGACCCAAAAAGCCCTGGAAAGAAAAGACCCTCTGCTCACTGCTCGGCGTCACTGGCAGACTTTGTACAGGTGACTGAAAGACACCAGGTTCGCTCTCGCATTCTTGTTGAGGTCAAGGATATTTTGGACTAAAAGACATAAATCAAACGAGTGTCGGGACAGGGGAGCGACATCTGATAGACTGGAAGAGGCCACCTCCTGAGCGTGAGCGGGTCCTCGCCGCTTCCCTGGGCTAAGTGCATCCTAGAGAAGTTAGGAGGACAGCTCGGGTAAGTGGCGAGAGATCTCGGGCAGCCCCGAGCGCCACGGTGCGGGAGGCGGCAGAGCCCGCGCCTCTAATGCAGGGAGCTGGCGGCCATCAGTGCTGGTCAGAGGTGGACAGGGATGGCCCAAGGGCAGGTCCCTCCTGCGGTCAACCGCGCTCACAGGACCTAGTCAGGTGGGCTTCGTCGTCTTTGGGCACAAGTTTCCCGGATCTCTAGGTCAGAAAGAGATCATAGACAATAGCGGAATGCAGATGTCAGCAAAGCAATTGCAAAATCCTGCTCCTCCCTTCTGGACGGGAGGGAGAAGCCTCGTCGGCATGAGCCTCGTCGGCACGAGCCTCGTCGGCATGCTAATGCAATTTAGATTCCGCGCTGCTTCAAAGCCGGTTCCCCAAGGATGCCGTTCGCTGGCTCCAGGCCAAGCTGGAAATTGCCGTCACTTGGATGTGGGCATTGAGGTCAAGCTGCCCAAGTTTTTTGCATGACATATAGCTTGAAGTAATAATAATGTCCCCTGATAATAGAACCAGCATCCGAAACATCTCTCCGGCTTAGACAGTGAGCTGACTCTAGGCAGCAGCATCTGCCGGGAGGAGATGAAGCCCTCGCACGGCGGCCCTCGGGGCACTGGTCCACCGGGACCGGGCCGAGGGCCGAGGGGTTGTCACTGAGGAAGAGCTGGGGCCCAGGCTGCACTAACAGGACGACTCCTGGAGCAGGAGCGCCCCGCCGGCGTGATTGTGGCTAGCTGGGCGCACTAGCGCGGTGCTCTGGGTTTAAGAGAAGCTCGGATGAGTGATGCCCGGAGAAGAGAGAAGTGCACGGAAGAACCGAGAATGGGTCAGAAGGAAGAAATTAGGCCCGTGCAGCTTAAGCGAAGAGAAGGTCTGCCGAGGCTCCAAAGAAAAACCGAAAAACGAAATCGCCCTCACCAGCCCCAATATTTGAATGTATTTTATGTCCGAAATCAATCAGCTTAATTCGCCGCAGAGTTAGATTTGGAAGCAATGCAGGGAGACTAGAGAGAGGAATTTTGACATGCGGGGAAACGAGGTAAGGAGGCCAACATCGTGAACTGACCACCTCAGAAAGCAGCAGGTGTGGTGTCACTTGAAAATGTTTGCGAAGCGGCTGAAGAAGCCTTATTAGAACGCCGTCGGAAAGCATTTGGCCGTGGGCTCAGTCTTTGATCTCGGTCTGCATTTTCCAATAGGCTAGAACACGGGGCCACTGGACACGTGACGTGTGGCGAGTCCAAACTGAGACGGGCCTGATGTGTGGAATGTCGATTAAACTACTAGGACTTAGGATGCGCAACAAGAAGTAAGCTATCTCATTGGCATAGTTTTATAACGATTCCATGTTTGATTGACAATATGTTAGCAACACTATTGTATAACGCCTATTAAAATAATTTCACTGTTTACATGCTTTCCATTTTGTAACGGAGCTGCTAACACGTTTCAAATTGCGGATGTGGCTTACATTGTTTTTCTTTTCCATAGCAACATGGCCTGGGAGTTTGTGAGAGGTGTAGGGTGTCCACGCTGCCCCCGATCCACCGGATCAGAGCCTGCGTTTAGCATGGTTTCAGAAACACTGGTCTAGATGATGCTCGCTCTCAAACATTTTAAAAGCAGAGAAACCCATTATTTAAAGGAAGTCTGGGTGAAGAACACTATAGAAATAATGATGGGGATGTTGTGTGCGAGTGTGAATTGTCGCTTTATCACCTCAAGGCGCCTTTGCCCTGAACTCTGTCCTCTGAGTAAAGAACAGCTTGATAACCACCGGTCTGTATCATTTTCAAGGACTCTACAATATCCGAGATCTATAGACGCCCAATATTTCCTCACTCAGACTAGCGTTCAAGCTTATTAGAAACAGAATGGCAACAGCCTGTTTGTGAGTGTGGATGTGATTACACGGTCTCGTCACGACCTTGGCCAGTTCATTGGCCATCGGATCTGTCAAATCATCATAATCATTAGAGAACATCATTTAAGAAAAATGCAGATCTCATTGACCAAGAATTGTCAATGATAATAAGTTAGCAATCTGTTTAAGAGTTCGGGTGACTTTAGCAGGAAATTCAGCTGCGGTCTTCACAAGAGCACCACCTCCTTCCAATGTTGCTGCCTTGAGCCGTTCGAATAAATGCTTCGACTCTGTACCTTTACGTGTAACTCTGAGGCTTTTTTCTTTATATTTCTAACCCTATATTTCTGAAAATGTAAGGCGTGTTAATAACTACGTGATGTTGCCAATTTAAGACAATATCAATCAAAGCTAAAAGCTGGTCACTCTATTATGAATAATTCTTCATGTAAATTGGAGGAAAATATTTATTTTGCAAGGAAGCATCTGTGTGTGCTTGTGTCCGCGCGTGTATGTAGGGTTGCCTTGAGTAAACAAACATTTTGTATTGTCCCGAAATACTTTTGAAAATGACTGTATAATGTATAAATACACAAAAAAAAATTTTTCGTTTTTATAGTAAATTAGCTTGGCATCCTACTATAACTGGAAATGGGCCTTTAAAACAGAAGGGGAGGAGGTGACACATGGCACATGACTATTCCTGAACATGGGTCACTCATACGCTCTTATTCTCCCCTGCGTAAAGTCCTTTCTGTTGCTATTTGTCATCGATCTCTCTGATCTAGAAAAAGACGACAGCCTTGCTATGAAAATCGTATTCCCCGTTACGTGGTCAGCTTAGAGTGACAGCAGGAGCTCAACCAGCGACACAGGTAAGGGGTGGCGGGAGGTAAAAACGTGGGGGAAAAGCCCGTGTCCTGAGGCCAGGTGTGTGGTCGGGGGGCTTGGCGATGAGGTCACTGTGACAGCAGAGAACGTTCTCCCAGAGGCAAAACTTTGAAGAACTTTACGTAAGGAAGACAGCAAATAATTTTTAAGGACCACCGTGAAAGACAAGAATTACCGCGGCACCCACTGAAACGGTAAGGAGGACCGAGCCGAGGACCGTGCCGAGGACCGCGCGGAGAGGAGGCGGGCCATCTCCTGTGACGGGGAAGCTGACCGCGTCAAGCGTCTATGCTTCCAGAGCATCATTATGAGAATCCACGGGCAAAAGCGCGCGCCGGCCCTGCGGAAGCGTCATGGGCCCGGCCTGGACGCCGCGGCCGCAGTGACAGCGCGTCCTGCAGTGACCAGGGCCCCGCCGCCTGCTCCCCTGATCAGCGGGTTCCCTCAGCGTCCCCCGTCCCTCGAAAGGCCGCGATGGCTCTTGTCAGTTACCAGATGTTCTTGTGGCACAGGTTGCGGCCGAGCCTTATAGGAGACATGTGCTGCCACGCGGTTTACAGATGTCTTACTCTGTGTGCGCGGGGAGGACCTAGTCACTTCAAGACGCAGAGTCCAGGGCCCTGGAATAGGCGGGGGAGCTCTATCCGGGTCATTTGAATTTTCATTGTTTACTTGGCTGATTTTACTTCGGCCCAAACTTTCAAGGTTTTTATAAGTGAAACAGCGATGGGGTCGAGAGAACGAAAGCCCCAGAAAGGCTCTGAGGATGGGGGAGCATCTGCCTCTCAAGGTCACGTCTCCCGAAAGCGTGTCTCCTACGGCGATTTCCAGCGTCGTGACGTTTTCTTCCGCGCAGCCGTTGAGTGACGCCCCTTCATCTCAGTTACGCTCGAAGGCCAGCAGGGGTGTCCCGCTGTCTCCCCACAAATGAGAACGTCGGGGTCTGAGTAAGGCGAATGCCTGTCCGGTGTTAGACTCCGCTGGATGCCGGTTTGCAGGTGGCATTTCGCCAGCGTCCACTTTTCCCCATTTAGGGTTCGTGCATCTGCCGTGCGCAGTTATCCGTCAAGGCTACTGCTTTGCAGCTGGGTCTTGGTGGAGGCAGGAACGCCCCTCCCTCCCCGAGCCTGGGGCAAGCTCGGGGCGCCCCTCGCCCTCACGCTGGCTGCCCCTCCATCCCAGCCAGCGCCACACAGGCGTGTATGCTTCAGCTCCAGAATTAAGCGGCTCCAAGTCGAATCAGCCCTGCAACCCCCTCACCCGCTCCCCCCTCCCCCAATTACCCCGCTGCTTCCCGTGTGATTATTTGGATAGCCCCTTCCTAATCCGTCTCTTTCCCAGACTGTTTGTTTATCCTCCCGAGAGCCTCCCTCCCTGGCCACTCGGGTCTCCCCGTGGTGGTCGCCTGCTCTGGCCTCTTCCGCCCCCCCGCCTGGGCCAGTCCGGGGCTGGGTTTCAGCGGCAGGGACCCGGGGGTCTTCACGACCTGCTCTCACTCTGCGGGCCCTCCTCTCACTTCGTCCTTTGGAAGTGACCAGTGGGCCTTGCAGCTCGTAGGGAGACAGGACCGGCTGTCCAACAGTGTCAGCTTCTGCTTCTTCCCTTTTTTATGTCAGCTCGTGCATGATTGCATCACAGCAGCCTGGGGTTCTGTACATCTGGGGGGAGGGGATGTACAATCCTGAAATCCTTTCTAAATTATCTCCAGAAAACTGTGCCCGTCTTCAATCTACATTGTGTTTTTTTGTTTTTGTTTTTTGTTTTTGTCTTTTACTAAGTGGTCGCCCATCCAAGTACTCACCAGGCCCGACCCTGCTCAGCTTCCGAGATCAGACGGGATCTGGCTTGTTCAGGGTGGCGTGGCCGTAGACAGTCTACCTAGTTTTCAGTCTAATCGGTGGAAACACAGCTAAAAACCCACGTGGCCCATGCATCAGCCTTGTTAGAGATTTTCTTTCCAAAAGAAGCAAGAAAACAATGGAGTTTGTGCTGAGTCACAGTGGTTCCACGATATCATCAGACTCGCCATGTCGCGACTTTTTTTAAGTTAAATTTATTGGAGTAACATTGGTTCGTAACGTAAATTTCAGAGCGTAACTTCATGATACGACATCTGTCTACTCCGTGTGTGTTCACCACCCAGGCTTCTCTCCTCCGTCGCCGTGAACTTGACCCCTTTTACCCTCCTGTTCCTCCCCACAATTCTGTTCTCAGTATCCATGAGTTTATATTTTTTTGTTTGGTTGTTTTTTATTCATTTATTGCTTTCTGTTTTATATTCCAAATATGAGTTAAATCAAATGGTTCTTGTCCTTTTCCGTCCGACTTAACTTCACGCAGCATAATACTCTCAAAATCCATCCATGTTGCCGGAACGGCAATATTCCGTCTTTTTGTGGCTGAGCAGCGTTTTGTAGTATGTATGGACGACATCTTCGTCATCCAATCATTCGTCAGAGGACACTTAGGCTGTTTCCATCTCTCGGCTATTTAAGGAAAAAAACACAAAAGGCTATAAACTCTGTTCAAACTATCCCATCGCCTCAGCCAAAATATTTATAACTGTCTTCTCGCTCTGTTCGATCCATGTCTGGCTAATAAACCATTATCTCATCTTAGGGAACTTGATTCTTCTTTGCTCAAATTCTACATATGTTAAACTCCATCTTGTAAAATTAATTTTAACCCAGATCAGCTACTTTTGGTTTTGGGTTAACAATTAATAATGTTATTATAAACACACATATAAAACTTCTCTTACGGTGATTGTTTTATCACTGTTTAAATGTGCCAGTGTGTATATAAATTAATAAAAGTGATAATATAGTTACAGTGAGACAGTGATAACGTTTAATGCCTCAAACACATTCTGCAGAGCGCGTTCACGCATCGGCCGGAGCGAAAGTGTTTTATGCTAGTTGGGAAGTGGCGGGTCAAGTCCCGTGTATTCAAGCGTGGAACAAAGCTCCGTCTGTGGGCCTGGGCTGGGCCTGGGCCATGACGACACCGCGGTGCAGTTCACACCGTCCCATGATGCTGCGAACGGCTAACGATTGCAAACACAGTCGTTATGTGGTGTTAAGAAGTATCGTTAAGGAGCATGAACCCAAGGAAGAAATGAGAGACTAATGAACACTGTGCACATGCAAACGACTGCATGAAGTTCGTGTTTTTTCCTGGAAAATACTCAGGGAAGTTGAAGACGAGCTGTGATGCGGCCTCCAGAAAGACTCCTACCTGAAGGAATTCCAGGGGTCCCTGGCCGCTGAAGGCATCGGGCTGCTGGGAGGGGCCCCTGAGGGGCGTGGAAGCCCCCCACACACCTTGCCTTAGGTATGTCTTCCCTCTAGCCAATCCTGAGTTGTGCCCTTTATAAATCCAGTAACAGCAAGCAGAGTACTTTCCTGAGTTCTAGGACCCGACTCACAAATTATCACAGCCGAAGAACCCCCAATTTATGGGCGGGTGGTCGGAAGCCCAGGTGACAACGGCATTTGTGATTGACAGCGAGGTGAGCAGTCTGATGGGACTGAACCCTTAACGTGCGGGGTCTGCGCACTCCAGGCCGCTGGTGTCAGAACCGAATCGAAGTGTAGGACGCACGGTTGGTGTCTGGAGAGCTGGAAAAGCTCTTGGTGTGAGGGGAAATCTCACGTGGTGTCCGAAGCATTCCGAGCTAGAGGGTCAAGCAGCGAGGGCTTCTCGCCGCGCGGTCTTCAGCGTGTTGCAGGTGGGACTGTTACTTCGTCGGGTCCGAACCTCTTCTTCGGGACGAAGAGTCTCTGCGGAGACATTTGAACGACCTCCTGGCGGGAGGCGCCGTGGTCCGGGCTCGCGGGCCAGTGGGGGGTGAGTGAAGGCGAAAAGTGGGGGCTGGAGGAGAGACGGAGGGGCTCGCGAGGGAAGCCAAGGTGCCGTGAGCGAGTGACGCCGCGAGCTGAAGTCAGTGCGTCTTCATCGCTACTGGGACGCCGAAGGACAGGCCATCGGTCCGTCCCCAGTAGTGATCCATCGTTTTGCTAATAGATGGACTCTTGGTCTTTCCTTATAAGCTCCCTCCACGCCGTGAATGCCCGCTAGATGGATGCTTTGTTTGCGAGTGTGTATGTGTGTGCACATGTGTGCATGTGTGCATCTGCATGTGTGTGTGCGTGCGTGTGTGTGTATGTGTGTGTGCGCTGTGTGCATGTGTGCATGTATGTGTTTGTGTGTGCGCATGCACGTGTGTGCACGTGTGTATTGTGTGTGTACGTGCGCATGTGGGTTTATGTGTGTGCACGAGTTTGTGTGTGTGTGTGCACGTGCGTGTGTGTGTGTGCATGCATGCACGTGTGTGTGCACGTGTGTATTGTGTGCACGTGTGCATGCACATGTGTATGCATGTGTCTGTGTGTGCACACATGTGTGTGTGCACACACATGTGTGTGTGTGTGCACACATGTGTGCGTGTGCGCGCGTGTGCCCCCGGCCAGGCAAGGAGCTGAGTTTCACCTCAGGAGAGATGCCTGCCCTGAAGCATAACTCCAGAGTGGACACGATCGTGTGAAGACCCCAGGATTCCACCGCCTGGGGTAGTGTTTTTGAAGACCCGGTGGCCCACACCACGTGATGAGTGGTGCCTGCGCAGTCAACAGTGGCCCGATGAGGACACGCATATGGTGGCAGTGGGTTGGCTGTGATGTGGGCAGGCAGAGCTGGGACCAGTCTCCATTGCTGCCACTGCACGGGTTGGTGCCCTCGTGTTCTAGGGGAGGAGATGGCAGGCAGACCAGCAGGATGCTTGTGTTTTGCAGAGTGCGCTCACAAAATAACGATCTCACTGTGCTCCCACCACGGCCCTGTGATGCAGGAGCTGTGGGCGTGGCCGCATTACAGAAGAAGAAATCGAGTTTTCGGTAATAAAATAGCCCGTTCAAGATCACTCAGTGACTGTGTGGAGAAGCCGGTCTCAACGGCAGGCCTGACGCTTTCCCAGGACACAGGAGGTGGAAGAAAGTTCAGCTTCGAGAGAGGACGGAGTTAGGGAAGGGCCCGCCCCGGGCTGCGAAGACCATGGCTCTGAACTGACAGACTGGCACTCGGCCCCGCGAAGAAGCACCGCCGACCAAATGGACCACACCCCACTGTCCTCGACCTCTTCTGAAGATTATACTTTAAATAAAATGTAACTAAGCGCGAGAGGGGCTAGCGACGCCCCTGGGGTCATCCCTCAGAGGGAGGTCATTCATCCAAAGACATCCTTCGAGAGAGGGTCTTTCCAGTGTGTGCGTGAGGGGTGGTCCTTGGGCAACGATCACTTCCTCAAAAACAGGCAGTGAGAGGTCTTACAGATGCCCCAGGGAGCTATATCTGCAAACATCTTCCATGAATGATGTGGCCCCTCAAGGAAATCCCCAGGACGATACAATAATCTCATCTTCCAGCAGAAGTTCAGGGAGCAGCGTAGTGCCTGGAGCCCCAGGAGGCTTCAGATGACTCAGCCACACAGAGACTCGCCCGCGCCGGAAAGCCACCTCTCCCAAAATGGAGAGATCGCCTCGGGCTTGGAAGTCTAATCAACCCAACTTGAATGTCGTTTCTTCCGGGAAACGTACCCATGAAACCCCCTCGCTCAACCTAGACGGCCCCTCCCCGCCTTTGCACAGGCCTTGCTCCTGGCCTCTGCATTCTGTGTTTTCTCTATTTTTCCGTGTTTCTCGTACTAGAGTTAAGTCTCTTGAGGACGGACACTCAAAACCCTCCCGTTCACAGCATATAGTAAGATGTTGCTTGTTTCCGTGAAGGCCTGAATCTAGAGGAGACAGATGGGAGATGCTGGAGAAAGAAATAAGTTGGATTATTAGCAGCTGAAATATTTTTAAAAGGAGATTTGAGAGCTCAGATAACTACGCTTTTTGTACATTCAATAATTACTTGAATTTCTCTTCCTCTTATACATCCGAGCAAAAGTGAAGTTTGCATCAGACAATTAATAAACACACGGGCCTGGCCCTGACCATGGCTACCGGAATGGCCGAAACTTCCGCTGAGCCCTTGGTCTGTTTCCTTCTGACCGAGAGTCATAACTTAAGGACACTTCAAGGGGGTTTCTGGCCGGTGGCTCAGTTTTAACCCCCAAATTAAGAGAGAAGCCTGAGAAAAGTCACGGGAGGGACTTACGGCCGTGTAGGAAGCTGGGACATCTGGCCGCGGTCACACGCTGGGCTAATCCAATTATATGGAAATGGTAGTTTTTAAAGAAAACAAAAGTCATGCTGAGTTTTGGCAGAACACTTATCACAGTCCATGAGAGGCCCCTGTTTAGAAATCGCTGGCCCTGGTCATATAAGTAATTGAATTTAAATAAACTGGCGTTTGGGAGGTGAGCAGTTCAGCTGGCACAGGTCGTGCTTGTACACGGATTCCTTGTGTAATTGGGGGGCACCCTCCCGCCCTCCCCGAGAACACTTAACCTGGCCCTGGGGACTCCCAAACTCTGGCTATTAGCTGGCTGTCTTGTTATCTTTTTCTGTTACGACGCTCCTCCAAACTCATAAATGTTATTATCTTGAGGCCTGGTCCTGACTTATTTTTATTTGGTGTCGCTACATAGACACGGTACCATAAACACCAGCCACTTACCTAGGGCCGGAGGGATTTTATCAGCATCGAGTGAAATTAATTCCTGTAAATTTGCAAGTGCTAATCTTAAGCAAATAAGAATGTCCATCAAATTAAAGCGTCTGGGAGGTGGCCGAGAGGCGGTCGCTTTCCTCAGCCCCGTCCACGGTGATCGTCACGGTTTTCAAAGGGAAGAAGCACTCGCTAACCCTAACGGAAAGATGGAATCGACGGTTCGATTTTTTTTTTTTTTTAATACACAGTTGAGAAAGTTTTAAATTTTCAGAAAAATTGCAGAGATAATATAGTTATCTCTGGCCTCGTCCCCTTATATTTGTCATCTGACATTTAGCATGCTACATACACCACAATTAAAGGACCAATATTGATATAGCAGTAACTAAAGTCCAAAGTTGACTCAGAGTCCCTCGGTCTTCCCTAAGCCCCTTTTCCTGTTCCAGGACCCCATCCAGGTTGCCACGGCACATCTAGTGGCCAAGTGTCCTTTGGCTCCTCCTGGCTATGACAGGGTCTCAGACTTCCCCAGTTTTTGATGTCCTCATCAGCTTTGAGGAGGACTGGTAGGAGACTTTGCAGAATGTCCCTCGACTGGAGTTTGTCTGATGGTTTTAAGTTCTGCGGAGGCTTCTCACATGACCCATAGGTGTTTCAGATAGGTATTGCTTAATTTCCCAATAATTGGGGGTTTCCAAGCATTTTTCTGTGATTGACTTCGCATTTAAGTCAACGGGACATGAGAACGTACTTTGCACGGTGCACGGCACTGTGAGTTTGTGCACGCGTGCTGATGACACCGGGCGGTTCGTCACCATGCGTGCCACGGAGCTCCCGAGTGTGCGTTCTGCTCCTGGTCGATGGGGCGGTATGTTAACGTCAGCGAGGACATGTGGGTAACAAGGCCGTTTTGATCAGAGGGTTCTTTGCGGGTCTTCCTTCTGCTTGATCTATTTCCGTCAGGGAGGTGCTCAAATCCTCAAGAAAATGTGCTGAAAGCTATTTCCCTTGACTTCGGTCACAGATTTTGACGTCCTGCTGCTAGATGGAGCTCGGGTTGCTGCAGCTTAGTGGAGAGCCGGTCCCTTGACCATTAAGCAACACACCGCTCATCCTTGAAAAATTCTCTTGTTCTGAAGTCCCTCTTGTCTGAAATTACGATAGCTTCTCCGACTTTCCGTTAATTAGTGTTAGCCCAGTTTACCTTTCTCCATTCTTTCGCTTGTCACTATTTTGTGTCTATATTTTAGAAGGATTGTTTTAGGCAAATATAGGTTTTATCTACTTTTTAAATCCATTCTGACCATCTTTGTTTTTAATTCACCTATTTAGGCCATTCATATTTAAAGTGGTAATTGATATAGTTGGATTAATTTCTACCAAACTGGTAATTACATTTTTCTGTCGCATTTGTTCTTTGCTTCTCTTTTTCTGGCCTCTCTGGTTTTCATAGGACATTATATAATTCCCCTTCATTTCCTCTCTTAGCAAATCTCAGCGTTTATTCATTTATTTTTAAAAATATTTTTAATGATTTTTTTTTGCATTTTTTTCTCTTATGTTTCTTTTTAAAAACTTCACGGTTGGCCTACAGATTCCAAGTGCATTTTTAAGTCATCTAAATGCACGTTGACAAGTGAATCAAAGTACATATTGTCAGATCTTAAAACGTCAGGCTATGCAGTGCCTCGTTCGCTCCGCTCCGTCAACTTTTACCTTCCAGCTCGAGCCCCCCTTCCTCAGCAGAGCCTCCCCTGGACACGCCCCGATCCCTCCCAGCCGGGTCGGGGAGGGGACGCCCTCTCGTGACAAGCTCCCCGCCGGGCTCGGGTGGCCCTGGGCGGTCTCTGTGCCTCTCCCGCAGCCATGACTCCTCACTGCGCCTCAGCGCCCCGCCCACGGGACACCCCGTAAGTATCTGGGGAAGATTTAATCAATTAAATGGTGAGATATGGAAAGAATTTAAATTATTACCAGAGAATCAAGTATCGTGAGAAAGTGTGTCTTGGGGAGCGACCAAAACCTTGATGGCAGAGACCCCTGAAGCCAGGACCCACCAAGGTGACTTTCGCTGTGACTCCCCTTTGCCAATTTGCACATCTTTACTCAAAAATCCTCTCCCGCCCATCGTCCCCAACACTTCCACACGTTCACGATAAACATTTGCTAAGGTTTGAGTTGAGTCCACCCCCCAAAATTCACATGTTGAAGCTCTAACCCCAACGGGATGGTATGTGGATGTGGGGCTTTGGGGAGTGCTTAGGGTTGGGTGAGGTCACAAGGGTGGGGCCTCTGGGATGGAGGGGATTAGCGTCCCTGTGAAACAATATGGAGCACTCGCTCTGCACCTTGCGGGGACACAGCGAGATGACGGCCGTCTGCCAGCCGGAGGGGAGCTCCCGCCAGAGCTGACCAAACCCCCAGAACTGTCCAGAGCTGGCAGGTGTTGACGCCCCTGTCTGTGCTACTTGATTATGGCGGCTCGAGGGGACTAAGTCATTTCCTTCTAACTTTGTCCCCATTCACAAGTCAGGAGTATTTTTCAAAATCGCTGTGTGCTCTTCCTAAACAGCACGGTGATACGCATGGGTCCGCGGTGCGAACAAGACCAGTGGCTGTCCTCGCTGCCTCGTCCGTGTCCCGATTGGACTAAAGCTCGGTCAGAGCCTCACAGCCACAAAAATGAGGATGGCAGTGAAATCACACCTGCTCCAGTGTTTCCCATACTACATCAACTTTCATGGTCGCCGAGACACAGTTTGTCAATATTCAGTTCAAAGGATTCTTCAAATTAAATACAGAAACACATGTCTCTCCCCTAGAGAGTGTCTCCGGGGCATACCCCTGTCAGGGCGCTCGCTGGCTGGCGAGCCCTGAAGGAGGTGCTCAGGATGCGTGGACCTTGAGGCAGGGCCCGTCTGGCACCAGGCGCTGTTCCTCACTGGCCCCGGGGACGTCACGGTCATTGGAAGGACGAAGGCAGAGCTCTT
>NW_011889039.1:83157-85248 GCF_000151845.1 Pteropus vampyrus | reverse complement strand
TTTTCACTGTCGCTGAGTAGAAAAGCCCCTTGTCAAGGGAAAGTTCAGCCTATTACTTGTCCGGTGTCTAATAAGCTGGGGACGGACACAGTGTAACCTGAGTGCCCCATACTGCTTCTGCAGGCTACTTAATCTCCAGAGGAGAGAACTCTGCACTCACGTCCGCGTAAATCACACATGACGTCTGCCTCTTCATGTTAAAAAATCCCACAGCCGAGGCACAGATGTCCCCGACCCTTCACACCTTAGCAGCATGTAACCAATCAAAACAGAGGGGGACTTTTAAAAAGCCTTCTCATCTCTGTGTTTGCTTCGCTGGGACCTAATGAAAACACAGCTTTCCATACCTGCGCCCCCAGTGTAAGCGTCACAGCCCCCCCCCCGCCCCCGTCACGCCTGTGCGGACAGGGGAGGGGGCACGGAAGAGTGTGCTTGCAGGGGCCAGGTGGCCGGAGCTCCAGACCTGCTGCGGCTAAACACGGAGCCACGTTGGCCCGCAGGACCCTCGGAGCCAGGCGGCCGGCAGCGGCTTCCTGTCACTCAGGCACGATGGAGACGTGGTCCTTGCTGCCCACAGAGCGGGAGCGCTGACATGCAGCACATCCCGCAGAGAGGCCCTTCCTCCCCCAGGGGTCACGGAAAACCCACACCTGGGTCTGGGGAGGCCGGACAACCCGAAGTCCATCCAGCACGGACTTGCTCCTCCCAGCCCCCCACAGAAGGGGCCATGTCCAAGGTCAACTGCTCCTAGCAGCTGGGGCTGGGGCTGCGGCGGCTCCTGCATGTGTGGAGCTGCTGGCCACCCCGCCAGCACCCCCAGGGTCCAGCTCGTTAAAGAGCCATTTGCTGAGGGGAGTTCCATGCAGAAGGGTTTTCAGAGACGTGCAGGGAGAGATGGGAGGCTGCTGGCCGGACTGAGCCCTTTGCGGGGGCAGTGGACCCGGTTTCTGTGGTGCGGTGTGCTTACAGAACCCCCGCCCTCCCAGCCCAGAGTCCTGCTGACCCAGCGCTCACCCACCGGCTTGGGTTGCCATGCTGGGGTGCAAAGTGAAGGCCGAGGGCTAGACCCGAGGAACCGCCTGGTGTTATTGATGCTCGTCCAGCGACACATGCCCGCTTCTGCACCGACGACACACCCGCTCCTGCACCGACACACACTCGCTCCTGCACTGACACACGCCCGCTTCTGCACCGACGACATACCTGCTCCTGCGCCGACGACAGACACTCGCTCCTGCGCCATGGTCTCTCAAGCCTAGTCTTTTTTTAACAGTTTTATTGAGTTGTAATTGATGTAGAAAGAACTGCACACGCCGTGTGTACAGTCTGACGAGTTCGGGTGAACGCGAACACCGGGGGCACCACAGCCACCACCTCCCAGGGGCTCCGGCGTCCCGTTGTCTGTTTGTTTCCATTCGTTGTTGTTTTTCATGGTGAGAAACTTAACATAAAATCTATAAAGCAAATTTCGAAGTGCACCCCAGAAACGAAAATGAGTAGAAGCTCTGAAAGTGTGAGAGGTTCCCCAAGACTCAGAAACCACTGCTCGCGTCTGAGCGAGAGGACACAGACGCCCCAGGAGAAAAAGCCGGCGAAGGCTCAGAACGTCACCGGAAACTGCCCAGCGTAAGCCTGGCGTCGAGGACGCGCCCGGCGCCCAGCCCGGCGTCGAGGACACACCTGACGCCCAGCGTGCCGAGATGAGTGGCCGCAGGAAACGTAAAATAAACTCCCTGACTGAGGAACAGACACGAGGTTCGGCACCTGCCTCATCTTCATTTTACCTAAATATCTAGACGACGTCGAACAACGAAGTTCCCAGAACGAAGGAATCAAAAATCGGAACTAATGTTTCCTTCTGTGGAAATCGTGTGATTATAACATGACGGTTATAATTAGGGGAATTGCAGAGATTCAGCGATGCTTTCCAGATAAGATATTGTTTTGTAGAATCTGTGGGACGTGGTTTATTTTCAAATTCAGATGACCCGAATGAGTGTGTCGACTTATTACAATAAGGTTAAAAATAAATTAATAGTATATCAATAAAAATATACGACTTATTACAATAAGGTTAAAAATAAATTAATA